>NC_030679.2:5288867-5582186 GCF_000004195.4 Xenopus tropicalis
TGTTGAAAGGACAATCTGAACCAGATAATAACCTTGTAGTGCCTGACTGATATATAATGCTCCCTCTACAGGCCATACAGGAGAATTACACACACACACAGGTAACAGATCCTTTGTTCCCTTTTCAGTCAGAACGTATGCACGTAACCCCCCCACCCCCCCGCCAATCCCCATATGATGCTGAAATCTATAGGAATTAATTTACTCATGGTGCTTCAGATAACACTGTTGCTGTTCATGGAATTTCACATTCTATTACTTTAGTATTGAAGTATAATTAAAATAACTGTATACAGTGTCCCTCAGTTACAGCCCCTTCCCCTGACTCCCCCTTGCCTTACTATAGCACCAGCGAATCTATATATTGATATGATTATTCTAAGCAGTTCAGCACTGCAACAGGGAGGGTCAGACACCACATTGCATTATATGTGCCATATAAAGGCACAAGGCACAAGGCTGAGTTATACAGGGAACTCTGAGTATCACTCATGTATTATAAGGGATAATGTACCCCCTACTGTAAATGATAAGGATATTAGCAGTCACTGAGGGGTTCTGTGCCCCCCATATAAAGGCACAAGGCTGCAGGCTGAGTTATACAGGGAACTCTGAGTATCACTCATGTATTATAAGGGATAATGTACCCCCTACTGTAAATGATAAGGATATTAGCAGTCACTGAGGGGTTCTGTGCCCCCCATATAAAGGCACAAGGCTGCAGGCTGAGTTATACAGGGAACTCTGAGTATCACTCATGTATTATAAGGGATAATGTACCCCCTACTGTAAATGATAAGGATATTAGCAGCCACTGAGGGGTTCTGTGCCCATATAAAGGCACAAAGCTGCAGGCTGAGTGTCTTAGAAACAAAGAATGTCCATTCGAGCTGATATTTTCAGACGAGATATAATAAGCACATTATAGAACAGTCAATTTAAAAAAAAAAAAAAAGACACAATCATATTGTTAAAGGAGAAGTCTAGCAATGATTATTCTTTTGCACAGGTATTCAGATTGGCCCTTGTTCAGGGCAGATAGGTGGGAAGACACCCATCATCGCTGATTCTCTACTTCAGTGCTGTCCAACTTCTGCGGTGCCGAGGGCCAGAATTTCTCTCGCATACATGGTTGGAGGGCCGCTGATGGAAGCCAGTTTTGGCCACTCCCCCATTTTAAACCAAACCCACTTCAAACCACACCCATTTTATCACAATGGTCGCTGCTGGGATAACAACCATCATTCATATGTTAAAGAATTATATTATGTCATATTAAGACACACCCTTAAATCCATGTGCCTCCTCCTCCTCCCCTGTGGATAGCAGAGCAACCCCCAGCATATAATTACACACCTTAGGGACCATTTAATGGCTATTTCATACTGCTAACAAACTCCCAGAACAAACCCCTGCCAGGTTCACCTCCCACAGGCAGCATAGGGTAGGCAGAGTATGGCACACACAGGCAACACTCTGCCTGTCCTATGCTGCCTGTGTGTGCCATACTCTGCCTGCCCTATGTGCCATACTCTGCCTACACTATGCTGCCTATACACAGGCAGCATAGGCCAGGCAGTACATACAATGTCTGAGGTGTGAAGAGGTTAACAATGGGAATGATTATAGCCTGAGCCTGAGGTGTGAACAATGCAGGGGGTGAACAATGCAGGGATTAAAAGGTGTGAACAGTACAGGGGATTACATTTTTAAACAATACAGAGGGATTACAGCCTGAATCTGAGGTGATAACCATGCAGGGGGCCAGTTAATCTCAGTACTGATACCATTTAAAGCTTACACAAAGGTAAGCCATCAAAGCAGCCAGACAGGTGGGGGGCCACACAGAGGGGGGTCGAGGATACCTGCTTCATTGCTTTACTTACCCTTTAATGCGAAAACGTCAGTTAAAAATCCCTGGTTCCCAAGCAAGGTAACTTATAACAAACTAATTAACAACGGAATTAAATGAGTCTGCCTACATAAATCCCCTTGTGCCAACGGAATATTGGATTTTACACCCTAGCGCACCCCCCCAAAACAAAGAAAGAAACCCCTTACATCCCAAAATGTGTACAAATGATTTGATAATAGAGCGATTATCGTATATAATAGGGGGGGATGAAACTGGAATCCACTTGGTAAGAATTAGTAGTGTAAAAATGTCTCTCTTTAACCCTGCGAATGCCAGCAGGTTTTATGCTGCCGACGCGGACGTGCCAGTTCCAGCTGTAGGAGGGAGGTGCTTTTAACCGAAGGCACAGAGAGGCCAATGACACAAACCAAGTGTAAATCATCCCTTATGGATTGCATCCCGCAGCAGCCAATGGGAAGAGTAGTAAGTAAAAAGTAAAATAATGGCCATTGTATTTAAAGGGCCATGCTCTAAATCCACTTCCCTGTGGAAAGAGCTGGACAGTTACTGGAGGGGTTAAAATCCCCTCAGAGCAGGTTCTCACTACGCAGGTAAACGATTTTTGAAGTAAACCGTAGTTGCACCGTAAACCGAGCCTCCGGCTACTATTGCACGTGGCGTCCGGACACCGTATTTATTCTAAGAGCTTCAATACTGCAGAGTGGACGGTTCTGTAAAACAAATCTGGATCCAAGGAGGAAGGTCCGTCAGTCTTTAAGGTCCCATCATCAGTGGCGCAGCACGGAGCGAATTATTCCTCATCCCACGGAGGATTGACCTTCCCGCCGTCAGTTCCGGTCATTTTGGTCAGTTTAATTGTCCCCTGAAAAACGGTGAGTCACCTGGCCAGCCGCGAAGCCCGCCTCTGCCGTAGCCAGTCCCGCGTTTCTCGTACCACGAGGGGCACCATGAAGACGACGGTCATGCAGATCTGTTGGGCGACAGAGTAAAGGGAAAGGTATAGTAGGCTGGCAGTTAGATCACGCAAAAGCAAAAGTCGCCCGTAGGTGCATCTTACCATGAATATGAAGAAATAGAAGACCCACATCCAGCTGAGAGCATTCTGGATTAAAGATACCAGGGTCTGCAAATAGAAAGGGTTAATATTATTCACTTTATGGCAGTAACGTAATGCAGCTTCCCTTCTCCAGCCGGCCACTAGGGGGCAACCTCGCTGCTTCCTCACCTGGCCCAATGCCGCTCCGATACTCCCAGTCCCATCCACGATCCCCGTGACAGTGGCCAACGCCTCGCTGCTGCCCCTCACCATTTCCTGGCGCCCAAGGTCCGCAGAAATAGCCGAGCTGATCATGTTGGAGGGGCCGCCGACGAAGAACCCTGCGGGGAACCGTGGAAAATATGTTTATAAAATACGTTTTTCCCAATATAAAAGATACAGTAAACAACAGGGCTAATGCCTACCTGTCACCGACATGATAAAGGCATTTATAACCTTGTCGTTAGGGGAATCTGAAAGACAAGAAAGATCATAGAATGATGGTACAGCCAATCACGTGCAGCCTTTCTGTCACCTGTTTGTACCAGAAGGCAGTGATTTGTCTCTTTTTCCAAATTGCAAGTAACCACAAACTGACTGATGCATCCGGTTGTTGTGACGGGGGGGAGGTACAACAGGCACAGATATAACCACAAACAGAGCAATCGGATCTATCAGATCTAGGCTGCGCCCCGTTCTACAATAGAGGAAGTTCCCCTTTATCTTCAGTATTTGGCAGGGGAAGTAATCCCAGCGACGCACTGTTTGTTTATTTATATCGGATATTGTTAGGGTTGTACAGTCACTTCCCTCCCTTTGGTTCACTTTTAAGTTAGTGGAGGGGTTGAAAGCAGCCTTTCAATTGGTCTTCATTATTTATTTTGTACAGTTTTTGAATTATTTGCCTTCTTCTGACTTTTTGCAGCTTTCAAATGGGGGTCACTGACCCCGGCAGCCAAACCCTATTGCTCTGTGAGGCTCCAGTTTTATTGTTATTGTTACTTTTTATTCCTTATCTTTCTATTCAGCCCCTCCCCTATTCATATTCCTGTCTCTCATCTAACCACTGCCTGGTTGCTAAGGTAACTTGGACTCTAGCAACCAAAAACCTATTGCTCTGTGAGGCTCCAGTTTTATTATTGTTACTTTTTATTACTGATCTTTCTATTCAGACCCTCCCCTATTCCAGCCTCTCATTGCAACTCTACCTTAGCAAGTCCCTGGTTGCTAAGGTCATTTTGACCCTAGCAAACAGATACAGCTAAAATTCCAAACCGGAGAGCTGCTAAACAAATAGTAAAACAATTAAAAAAAACCCAAATAAAGAATGAATACTAATTGCAAATTGTCTCAGACTATCACTCTCTACATCATACTATAAGTTAACTCAAAGGTGAACAACCCCTATAAGTGAATCAAGCACTTCCCTTCCTATTTGGCCACTCTCTGTACTAAAAACGATATTGGCCGACGGGCCCATACACGGGCCGATTGTAGCTGCTGATATCAGTCCCTTAGACCGACGCGGCAGCTTATCGGCCCGTGTAGGGGCACTACCGACGGGCCTGTCCGACCAATATCTGGCCTGAAATCAGACAGATATCGATCAGGCAGGTTTAAAAATATAGTTGGATCCGGAACCGCATCGGCTCATTGATGCGGTCCCTGAACCGACTGCGCCTATACCCAGCGTTCTAATTTGATCGTTTGGCCCCAGGGCCTAACGACCGAATTAGCCCGATATTGCCCACCCGTAGGTGGGGATATCTGCAGAAGATCCGCTCGCTTGGCGAGATATTAGTGTGTATGGCCACCCTTAGAGAAGATGACCGGGGCCCAACACCCCTCAAAGGGAAAGTATAAGCATAAAATGCTTTGTTTTTGATATTGCGCACACACGCACGTTCCCCCCCCCCCCGCGCACACACGCACGTTCCTTCACACACGCACGTTCCTCCCACACACACACGTTCTCCTCCCACACACACACGTTCCCCCCCCCTCGCACACACACGTTCAATCAAAACTGACCAAACACGAGGGCCCAGCTGCTCTGTTACCCACTGGCTAGATCAGCAGTTCTCAACCTGTGAATCGGGACCCCTTTGGGGGTTGAACAACCCTTTCACAGGGGTCGCCTAAGACCATTGGAAAACACATATTTCCGATGGTCTTGGGAATAATTTTATGGTTGGGGGTCCCCACAACATGAGGAACTGTATTACAGGGTCACGGCATTAGGAAGGTTGGGAACCACTGCTCTAGACTGACCACGGTACTTACGGCTGTAACCAAACAGGGAGCCCACGGCACACAGCAGGCTCACAGTGAGCACCGGGGATCTCATCTTCATTAAGTCCGAGATTAACCCTTGGACTGTCCCACCTGCAAGCAAAAAACAGATTTTTTACACACCCCTTCTGATAAAAGCTGCCGACTTGGTCCCTCCGGCCTGTGTATGGGCCCCGGCGATGAACCTGCCCGACCAATATACCGGCAGTAACAGCTCTGTGTTCCTTACATTCCCACGGCCCATAAGGACCTTACGCAATCGGTTACACAAATCATGTTTTTTTTTAAAAACGGGAAGTAAAATCGATTCCAGTAAATCCAGGAAACAGGAGTTTGGGGTTTGTGGCCCTTGTGGTACATTAGAGAGTGTTTCTATTCCGACCACAGGAGTGGCAAAGCCGTATGTGGCATCTCCCGAACCATTAATGGGAAGCCATTACGGCAGTTATTGTAGGGTACTGACCGATGATTCCTCCAATGTCGTACCAGATGGAGAGCTGGTCGGCCTCGGCTTCTTTCCACTTGAAGTTGTTGCTCAGGTAGAAGGGCAGCCAGAAGAAAAAGGAGTAATTGACCAGCTTGAGGCAGGCATAAGCAAGCGAGTACTGTGCAGAGGAGAAGAAGACATGGTGCTTAAGTGAGAGCAAAGTCATTGGGGCCCCTGGGCCCTCCAATTGTTATCTTATGCTGCCAGTGAGAGACGGGAGATCTGGGAGACAGATAAGGTGCCCATACACTTTCAGATCCGCTCACTTGGCGATGTCGCCAAGCGAGTGGATCTTCTCCCAATATCCCCACCTATGGGTTGGCCCTGGGGCTAAACGATCGAATTATAACGACGGGCATAGGCAAAGTCGGTCCGACTAAATTTTTTAACCTGCCCGATCGATATCTACCCGATTTCAGGCCAGATATCGGTCGGGCAGGCCCGTCGTTAGTGCCCATACACGGGCCGATTAGCTGCCCAATCAGTCTAAGGGACCGATATTGGCAGCTAGAATCGGCCCGTGTATGGCCGCCTATATCCAGAGTACAGCTGGATCTCGGTACAGTGCTGCCCCCTAGTGGAAGTCCTGGCCATGTACATGTAATAGGCAGATCAGATCAATAGGCAGACTGCATGTCAGATATATACTGTATTACACACAAAAATCTAATCAGCAGGCTGAGGGGACCATAAAAATTACCCCACATCTGGCCCAGGGCCTCCAGCTGGAGGGCCCCCAATCTAAACCAAAATACAGCAGCTGTTTAACCCTTTCACTGCCAGCCGTTTTGGTCAAAGCGGAACTTGTATTGCCAGACAGTTACACTTTAGGGGCCTTTCCTCAGGGGGGGACTTTTAGTTTACCCAGGAAAACAATATATCATTTTTTTCAGGACAACCTAAGCTTTCAAGATATGGTCGAATGTTTATGTAATTCCAATTCTGTAACAAGATACAGGCTTCTAAATGTCTAAAAAATAAAAAAAAAATAACATTTTCCATTATATAAACACACACACCAGAGACAAAAATTATGTTATGCATGAATTTACCACTGATTTGCAAAGTCCCATGTCTCCTGAACGTGCCGATACCAAATATATATAGTTTTATGGGGATTTCTCACTTGTATAGGCCACAAACTCCCGGCAGGACACTACCAAATTCCCAAAGCACTGCGCCAGAAAGCTGCATACTTTAGATTTTAGGGCCAAAACTCCCACTAACAGAAAGTTTATGCCAGAAAATTATACATTTTTGTAAAGAACGGATTCTGGGGAATCCAGAATAGGCACAACTTTCTGTCTGCTCCAAACTACCAAGTCACAATGCTTTCCTAAAGTTATTGTTTTTTTTTATCAAAATTTGTGAAATTTTTAAAAAATCACTTCTAAGCTTCCAGTCTATAGAATCTTATCTCCTACAGGTCATAAAGTAACCAAATAAAACCCCCTAAATATGAACGCCAGGGGTCCCCTGAACAGTTTGATGCCCAATATGTATAGGTTTAGCTAAGTATGTGGCCCCCCCAATAGGGGCCCCAATGGGAACATACCCCCATATAATCATTTCCTGCAAAATCAACACATTTACATCATTATATGTGGAATAAAGTTAGTAAAAAGTACGCTCACCCCAGAAAGCCATATATTTTTGGAAAGTACACATTCCCCCGAATCTATAATGGGTACCCATGTCTTTCTACTCCAAAGTACCAAGCCGCAAAGCTTTCCTAACTTTTATGACATTTCAGAAAATCGCATAAAAATGTTGCAATTTGCCGCATTTATCTCACACAATTTCTTGCAGATAAAGGCAAATCCCCCCAAATAGAAACCCCAAAGGTCTACTGAACAGTTTGATCCCCAATATGCATAGATATACCGACGTACGTTGTATATACAGACCCCAAAATGAAAATAGCACATATGGATTTCTCACCCCCCAACAGCGTATTATGTGCCGTATCCCCCCCTAACTATACAGAGACCCCCAGAAAACCATATATTTTTGGAAAATACACATTCAGATGAATTCAAAATAGTTAAAGTTATTTTCCTACACCAAAGTTACACCTGGCAAAGCTACGCTAAGAACAGGAACACTAATACGGGGATAAAAACTGCAATAAAACCACAAAAATTGTGCAAATCAGTGAAAAAACAGTGAGAAACAGTCACGAGTCAATAAGTCACATGACAGCGTAATTAGTGGTCAGAATATCTGATCCAATAGTCACGCTGTCAAAATAAACAGGGAAAAGAAACTAAAAACAAAGTGGTAAAATGAAAAAAAGAAGTGTTTGTGTGTGTTTGTGTATACGCCATTGGCAGCTAAGGGGTTAAGCCTCACCAATAGGACCCCGGGCAGGCAGCACGCCTGCACGAAACCAATGGCTTTGGGCGCGCTGACAACATCGTCGCTCTGAATGGAATAATTTGATTCGTCGTCTCCGTCGTCATTTCCGCTGATGAGCGGTCGGTTTGCCCCTTCCTCTCGGGCTGCCCTGTCCGTCTCCCCCTCTCCGGTCTCTGGGAGACCTGTATAAAAGCAAACATCTTATTGGCTGCTACGGGTTACAAAATCAACCCCCCCCCCCCTTGCATTCATGTAGCTATAGCTCACACCCACAAAGAATATAAAAACACGACCAACTGCAAATAACTAGTCTTAGGGTTCCTATGTAATCCAAAAGGTGAATATTGAGATTAAACTTACAAATAGGTATATAGACAAAAACAGCATACCTTTTGGATCATACCACATACCTAACTCTTTAGGGGATGTGACGAGTCCAAAGAAGATGATTATTCCTCCAGCAAATTGCACTGATGCAGTCACCAGGAAGGCGTACTGTTAGAGAGGGGGGGTTATAAAATTAGTCATGTAGTAAGTTATACTCTCCCTCCCATATCTATTAATATACAGAGAAGGAATGTTCTGGGCACACAATAAGCTGTACCCCCATACTGTACTGTCTAAGGGAAACACTATGGCACCTCCTACCCATATGTATAAATACAAATATACAGAGAAGGAATGTTCTGGGCACACAATAAGCTGTACCCCCATACTGTACTGTCTAAGGGAAACACTATGGCACCCCCTACCCATATGTATAAATACAAATATACAGAGAGGGAATGTTCTGGGCACACAATAAGCTGTACCCCCATACTGTACTGTCTAAGGGAAACACTATGGCACCCCCTACCCATATGTATAAATACAAATATACAGAGAAGGAATGTTCTGGGCACACAATAAGCTGTACCCCCATACTGTACTGTCTAAGGGAAACACTATGGCACCCCCTACCCATATGTATAAATACAAATATACAGAGAAGGAATGTTCTGGGCACACAATAAGCTGTACCCCCATACTGTACTGTCTAAGGGAAACACTATGGCACCCCCTACCCATATGTATAAATACAAATATACAGAGAAGGAATGTTCTGGGCACACAATAAGCTGTACCCCCATACTGTACTGTCTAAGGGAAACACTATGGCACCTCCTACCCATATGTATAAATACAAATATACAGAGAAGGAATGTTCTGGGCACACAATAAGCTGTACCCTCATACTGTACTGTCTAAGGGAAACACTATGGCACCCCCTACCCATATGTATAAATACAAAAATACAGAGAAGGAATGTTCTGGGCACACAATAAGCTGTACCCCCATACTGTACTGTCTAAGGGAAACACTATGGCACCTCCTACCCATATGTATAAATACAAATATACAGAGAGGGAATGTTCTGGGCACACAATAAGCTGTACCCCCATACTGTACTGTCTAAGGGAAACACTATGGCACCCCCTACCCATATGTATAAATACAAATATACAGAGAAGGAATGTTCTGGGCACACAATAAGCTGTACCCTCATACTGTACTGTCTAAGGGAAACACTATGGCACCCCCTACCCATATGTATAAATACAAATATACAGAGAGGGAATGTTCTGGGCACACAATAAGCTGTACCCCCATACTGTACTGTCTAAGGGAAACACTATGGCACCTCCTACCCATATGTATAAATACAAATATACAGAGAAGGAATGTTCTGTTCTGTTCAAAATCCTTCCCCCAGCTAAATCTTATTACAGGTCAGTAGAAGCACCTTATGGCCTATATTTATCCTGCTATTATCACATGATCAGATGAAGGGATAACGGCAGGGTAAGTAGGCGCAGGAGAGACAGACAGGATAAGTTGATGCCGTTGGGCACCTACCTCATAGCCATATTGCAGCACCGAAGAAGCAAGGAAGGCACCCAGGATATTCCCCACCGAGGCACAGGCGCTCCATAGGCCAAAGACAAATCCTCGCCTGCAGGGAAAGAGTTGGGGGTCAGTTTGGCCATGGTGGGTTCCGGGGTAAATCTGAGGAACACTGTAGGGGAGATTTAGCTCAAACACAAAACTGGACCAACCCCGACTTCCCGAACCAGTTGCCCATGACGGCCACGACGCAGGGCCAGCCGGTAGACTGCAGGAGGCCATTCAGAATCCACACCAGGCAGTAGAAAACCTTATTGTAGAAGCGCAGCCACTCGGTGAGTGTCCCGAACACAAACATCTGCAACACAAACAGCCCCAATGGGGATTAATGGGGCAATCTACACTCACAGGGCAACATGGGGGTACAATAAGGCTAATAATTACTTACTGTGATTGCCGAGGAACACATCCCAAAAGTAAGGACCAATCGCATGTTGAGGCGGTCCCCGATGATCCCACTGATAAAGAGGCCCTGTTAGTCAGGAGGTAAGTGGTTCTGTATTAATGGGGTGTAGGAAGGTAAGTACGGGGAGCCACAAGGGCTGGAAGGCAGAATTGGGTTGTGTCTAGTGGGCTACTGGGGGATTAGCCCCAAGGTGAGCAAGCAGCAGGGGGGGCTGTTGAGACAAGAGGATGAGTGAGGGGTACTTGCCATAAGGGCCGCCATCAGTGGGTATAGGAGGTATTATAGTCAGGGACCCCATGGAAGAGGAGGGGCCCCCAAGGTAGGGCGGAACTTGAGACGAGTGGCTGGGGTCTGGAATGATCATGGGTGAAGTTTGTAATGATTGGAGGTGGTGTGGGATGGATCATGGGTGGAGCTTGGGATAATTGGGGAGTGGTCAGGGTGTCTCATAGGCATCGCTATGGAGAAATGGAGCCCCATTTAATTGTTGTAGGGCCTCACTACCCAGGGGCCTAGGCAGGGTCAGACTGGGCCACCGGGACAACGGGAAAAATCCCGGTGGGCCCCAGCGGCCCAGACCCGACCCTTGCGGCGCTCCCCCTGCCTGACCGCTCCTGCCCTGACACGTTAAATTTACGCACTCGGGGGAGGGCGTTGGGTGGGGGGCCCTGCAGGGCCCCTGGGGCGGGAGCCCCGGTGGGCCCTTCACCCCCCAGTCTGACCCTGTACCTGCCATTGGGGGGGTGGGTATAGGAGGTATTATAGTCAGGGACCCCATGGAAGAGGAGGGACCCCCAGGTTGGGGCGGAACTTGAGACGAGTGGCCGGAATGATCATGGGTGGAGTTTGTAATGATTGGGCGGCCTTGTTGCCATGGGAACTGGTACCTCTCGTCCCGGCTCTGCGTGTAACTCACCACAGCGTAGGCAAAAAGGAAGATTGTGTCCAGCAGCCCAAGGAAGATGGTGGCGGTTTTGGTATCCGGGAAGAGCGTATTCCCATTCCATGTCTGTCGGGAGAAAGCAAATGTCAGCTACTTATCCAAACAGCCCCGGCGCCATTGGCTGCAATTCTTTGCCCCACCCACCTCGTTCGGGAGCACAATGTACGTAGAGTTCAGGCCGAGGGGCGTCCATTGGCTGGAAATGCTGACCTTGACGTTGCTGAAGGCCTTACGGGAAGCGTGGAGAAGCGCGTAGCTGCGCGGGAAGAACAGATAAGGGGGTGAGTGAGATAAGCGGTGGGGCAACTCTGGGGCAACAACTGAGCAACAGATTGTATGAAGCCCCCCGAGTCCGGCCGTTTGCCTCCTACCTGAAGAAGGTCAATAGAAAGACGGCCACGTGGTGATGGGAATACTGGGAGAAGCAGCCCCTCCGTCCGGCCAGCCTTCTGGAGCCTACTGGGAAGTCCATGATTGCAAGCGCCACAGGTCCCCGCCCACTTCTGCTTCTGTCACCGCCGCCGGCTCGTGACCGAGGGTTTCAGCTGCCGTTTCTGCAAATGATAAAGAAATCATTAAGGTTGGGGAGACGGCCTCATACAGATACAAGCAAACAAAAGGAATTCTGGGAATGAATTCCAAACTCCTAAAAAAAAAATGCCATTTTCATCCTATAGGCTAAAGTGAGCTTTTTAGGAGTTTGGAATTCATTCCCAGAATTCCTTTTGTTTGCAAATGATAAAGAAATTCAGTGTCCCCCCCCCCCCCTTGCTTACTAGAGACTCCCAAATCTCTCCGTACCACACAGCATTCTGGGAGATTTCCTTAGTGCCAGCTGCCAGACAAGTCCACTGCAGACAGTAGGTTTCAACATCAAAAGAAACTGCCCCCCCCTTCTATGTCTACTTTGCCTTTAACTAGAAACTACAGCCAAACCGATCCAACGTATTCATACGGGGCAGTGGCGGTTTTGGGGGGGGGCAGGGGGGGGCTTTGGGGGGGCCGGGGCAGAGCTGGGGGCACCGGGGATGAATGTGCCAGTGTGAGGGAGTGAATGGGGCTCTTTCTGGGATTCCACATGAATTCACCTTTGTGCCTGTTGGGGGGGGGGGGGGGGGGCTTTCTCTAAATACTGAAGATGAACAGAGGGAGGAGGGAGCTACTGTGTATCTGATACCTGGGAAAGGGAGGCACAGGGATAGGGTGACTGGCAGCCTGAGGCACAGGAACGCATTGGGGTGACTGGCAGCCTGAGGCACAGGAACGCATTGGGGTAAGTGTTAGCCTGAGGCACAGGAACACATTGGGGTGACTGGCAGCCTGAGGCACAGGAACGCATTGGGGTAAGTGTTAGCCTGAGGCACAGGGAGGCATTGGGGTGACTGGCAGCCTGTGGCACAGGAACGCATTGGGGTAAGTGTTAGCCTGAGGCACAGGGAGGCATTGGGGTGACTGGCAGCCTGAGGCACAGGAACGCATTGGGGTAAGTGTTAGCCTGAGGCACAGGGAGGCACTGGGGTGACTGGCAGCCTGAGGCACAGGAACGCATTGGGGTAAGTGTTAGCCTGAGGCACAGGGAGGCACTGGGGCAGCCTGAGGCACAGGGAGGCACTGGGTGACTGGCAGCCTGAGGCACAGGGAGGCACTGGGGTGACTGGCAGCCTGAGGCACAGGGATAGGGTGACTGGCAGCCTGAGGCACAGGGATAGAGTGAGTGGCAGCCTGAGGCACAGGGGTACATAGGGGCATAGGGGCACAGGGGTACATAGGGGCACAGGGGTACATGGAGGCACAGGGGTACATGGAGGCACAGGGGTTCAGGGCAGGGGTACATAGGGGCACAGGGGTACATGGAGGCACAGGGGTACATAGGGGCACAGGGGGACATGGAGGCACAGGGGTACATAGGGGCACAGGGTTACATGGAGGCACAGGGGTACATAGGGGCACAGGGGTACATGGGGCACAGGGTACACAGGGGTACATAGGCACAGGGTACATGGCACAGGGGTACATAGGGGCACAGGGGTACATGGAGGCACAGGGGTACATGGAGGCACAGGGGTACATAGGGCACAGGGGTACATGGGGCACAGGGGTACATGGAGGCACAGGGGTACATGGGGGCACAGGGGTACCTAGGGGCACAGGGGTACATGGAGGCACAGGGGTACATAGGGGCACAGGGGTACATATGGGCACAGGGGTACATAGGGGCACAGGGGGGTACATGGGCACAGGGGTACATGGAGGCACAGGGGTACATGGAGGGGTACATGGAGCACAGGGTACATGGAGGCACAGGGGCACATACATGGAGGCACAGGGGTACATAGGGGCACAGGGGTACATGGAGGCACAGGGGTACATAGGGGCACAGGGGTACATGGAGGCACAGGGGTACATGGAGGCACAGGGGTACATGGAGGCACAGGGGTACATGGAGGCACAGGGGTACATGGAGGCACAGGGGTACATGGAGGCACAGGGTACATAGGGGCACAGGGGTACATGGAGGCACAGGGGTACATGGAGGCACAGGGGTACATAGGGGCACAGGGGTACATGGAGGCACAGGGGTACATGGAGGCACAGGGGTACATGGAGGCACAGGGGTACATGGAGGCACAGGGGTACATGGAGGCACAGGGGTACATGGAGGCACAGGGGTACATGGAGGCACAGGGGGTACATAGGGGCACAGGGGTACATGGAGGCACAGGGGTACATAGGGGCACAGGGGTACATGGAGGCACAGGGGTACATGGAGGCACAGGGGTACATGGAGGCACAGGGGTACATGGAGGCACAGGGGTACATGGAGGCACAGGGGTACATGGAGGCACAGGGGTACATGGAGGCACAGGGGTACATGGAGGCACAGGGGTACATGGAGGCACAGGGGTACATGGGGGCACAGGGGTACATGGAGGCACAGGGGTACATGGAGGCACAGGGGTACATGGAGGCACAGGGGTACAATGGGAGGCACAGGGGTACATGGAGGCACAGGGGTACATGGAGGCACAGGGGTACATGGAGGCACAGGGGTACATGGAGGCACAGGGGTACATGGAGGCACAGGGTACATGGAGGCACAGGGGTACATGGAGGCACAGGGGTACATGGAGGCACAGGGGTACATGGGGCACAGGGGTACATAGGGGCACAGGGGTACATGGAGGCACAGGGGTACATGGAGGCACAGGGGTACATGGAGGCACAGGGGTACATGGAGGCACAGGGGTACATGGAGGCACAGGGGTACATGGAGGCACAGGGGTACATGGAGGCACAGGGGTAATGGAGGCACAGGGGTACATGGAGGCACAGGGGTACATGGAGGCACAGGGGTACATGGAGGCACAGGGGTACATGGAGGCACAGGGGTACATGGAGGCACAGGGGTACATGGAGGCACAGGGGTACATAGGGGCACAGGGGTACATGGAGGCACAGGGGTACATAGGGGCACAGGGGTACATGGAGGCACAGGGGTTACATGGAGGCACAGGGTACATGAGGCACAGGGTACATGTGGGCAACAGGAGGTACATGGAGGCACAGGGTACATGGAGGCACAGCGGGTACATAGGGGCACAGGGGTACATGGAGGGCACAGGGGTACATTAGGGCACAGGGGACATGGAGGGCACAGGGTGGTAATGGAGGCACAGGGCGTACATGGAGCACAGGGGTACATGAGCACAGGGGTTACATAGGGCACAGGGGACATGAGGCACAGGGGGTACATGGAGGCACAGGGGTACATAGGGGCACGGGGTACATGGAGGCACAGCGGGTACATGGAGGCACAGGGGTACATGGAGGCACAGGGGTACATGGAGGCACAGGGGTACATGGAGGCACAGGGGTACATAGGGGCACAGGGGTACATGGAGGCACAGGGGTACATGGAGGCACAGGGGTACTTACCCCGCCCGGGATACTCCGAGTCACAGCCCCCGCTCCCCCGCAGCTCGGCCTCCTTCCCTCCCGGCTCATCGGTCCCGGACCAGCAGCTGCCAACGTACCAAGCCCCGCCCCTATTCTTGCAGCACTTCCTGGAATGGTGACGTCAGGGCGCGGGGGATTCTGGGGGTTGTAGTTCCGCCCGGGACTGTATGTGAGTGAGTGAGGGGCACACACAGTTGCACTTACTCCCCCAATGGCCTCACTCAGTCACTGAGTTTGTCCCTAGGCTGGAGCTATGCGGGGGGGGGGGGTTACAGTAAGGCTGCCTGACCCTGGGACTGCTGTCTGGTGGGGAACTGGTTCCCTATGCACCCCTCACTTCCGGTGTTTTTATTGGCATCTAATTCTGAGGGGACTTGAGACTAACCAGAGGGAGACTGTGCCCTCAGCACAGGGGTTGGTCTCTCCCACACACAGGGACTTACCTGGGAGCTTTGCCTCTCCCCTCCCTCTTATAGTAAAGGAAACATTCCCCCTGGGACCTTTGACCAATTGCAATTGGTCTTTTCTTCTCAATTCTATAAGTTTGTGCCCAGCAACTCTAGTCTAGAATCTAAACATTTATGTGGTTGCTAGGGTCCCATGTCCCTAGCAACCAGGCAAAGGCGTAAAAAACTGATGCAGAGGCCTGAGGCCCAGGGTCTCTGGTCACTACCTGCCCCAGACTAATAACGAATGAACTCCCGTCACCCCCTGGTACAGACTTCACTAGGGGCAACACCTAATCTCCCAATAAGCCCTGTTGGGAGTTGCAACTGAACAACAACATCTGGCTTAATAATCTCCCTGCTGCAAAGTCTAAAGGGCAAGTGTGTGCTCTTATCCAGTATTAAAGGGAAAGCGGGCGGTACCCTTGTGACCTGCCCTGGGCCCTACTCGCTAGTCCCACAGAACCGTACTTTTTGGGTGCTGGGGCAGAAGAGAAAAGTAAATTATTTAAAAAAAAAAAAAAAAAATAAAGACCAATGGAAAAGTAGCTAAGAATATAACTGAGGAGTGAAAATGCTGGGAGAAGACTGACACCTGGTGGCAACTGTGGGTATTACATCTTCCCTGAGCAGAGAGGGACCAACCAGTTCTGGAAGTTCATTGGCTACTGGGAGTTGCAGTTCAACAAGAGCAGAGGTTGGATCTCTCTGATGTAGATACTGAATATAACAATGTTTTCTTGCAGAGGCCAATGTGGAGCTGGGGGTCTGGGCACTCTGATACGGACCGGGGTAGGTTCATTTTTAGTACGTTATAGAATGGTCAGTTCTAAGCAACTATTCAGTTGGTCTTTATTATTTATTTCTTATAGTTTTTGAAGTATTAATATGATTAAATGGGGGTCACTGACCCCGGCAGCCAAACCCTATTGCTCTGTGAGGCTCCAGTTTTATTGTTATTATTACTTTTTATTCCTTATCTTTCTATTCAGCCCCTCCCCTATTCATATTCCTGTCTCTCATCCAAACCACTGCCTGGTTGCTAAGGTAACTTGGACTCTAGCAACCAAAAACCTATTGCTCTGTGAGGCTCCAGTGTTATTGTTATTGTTACTTTTTATTCCTTATCTTTCTATTCAGCCCCTCCCCTATTCATATACCCATCTCTCATCCAAACCACTGCCCGGTTGCTAAGGTAATTTGGACTCTAGCAACCAAAAACCTATTGCTCTGTGAGGCTCCAGTTTTATTGTTATTGTTACTTTTTATTCCTTATCTTTCTATTCAGCCCCTCCCCTATTCATATACCTGTCTCTCATCCCAACCACTGCCTGGTTGCTAAGGTAACTTGGACCCTAGCAACCAAATAGCCAACCAAAATGAAGACTGATTGTAAATTGTCTCAGAATATGACTTTCTACATCATACGATGAGACAAGCTAAAATAGAGATGGAAAAGGGTATGAAGCAGGAAGGGGCGGGACATTTATTATCACAGGGGGGTTAATTGGTTGATGAGAACAGGGAAAAAGCAGAAATTCTCATCTGTCTATACATCTGAGGATCTTCCCTTCTAATATTCCCAGTTCTATTATATATAATATAACTAGGGGGTCACCTAGGGGGGTAAACAAAGGTCCAGGACTGGATGGGATGGTTGGAATCTCAGCCGCTATCTGATTGCTAGGGCCAAATTTAACCTAGCAACCAGGCAGTGGTTTGAATGAGAGACAGGAATATGAAAATAGAACGATAAGTACAAAGTACAAAGTAACAAACACAATTAAACAGGAGCCTCACAGAGTGATAGTGTTATGGCTGCCGGGGTCAGTGACCCCCATTAGAATGATGGAAAGAGGCAGAAGAAGAAGGGAAATAAGTCAGAAACTACAAATAAAAAAGACCAACTGAAAAGTTGCTAAGAATAGGTCACTATATTAAATACTAAACGTTAACCAGTTAAAGGTGAGCCGGCCCTTTAATGCCTATTAAGAGGGGCTTGGGTTGCTAGTGAACAATATGGCCGCTCCCCCATATACAATGTAGCACAAATATAAAGTGAATATTAACAACTACAAAGCAGGGATAATTGCCCTGAAGCATCTATAAAACACTGCACGGGCTGACAGCCAATCAGGGCAGAGGGCAATCTGCTGGTTTCCGGGGCAACCCATGCGCTCTTCTTATGCATCGCTTGGCAACCGGCCCTGCAGCACTGGGGTTTATTGGTGCTAAACCCTATTAAAGTGGCCAAACAGATCATGTTTTAGTTTTTAGCTTTCCCTTTCCGGATTGGCTTAGATTCAACTAAAGGGGCGGGTCACCTTTATGTTAACTAGCAACTTTGCAATTGGTCTTCATTATTTATTTCTTATAGTTTTTGAATTATTTGCCTTCTTCTTCCAATGGGGGTCACTGACCCCGGCAGCCAAACCCTATTGCTCTGTGAGGCTCCAGTTTTATTGTTACTTTTTATTCCTTATCTTTCTATTCAGCCCCTCCCCTATTCATATACCAGTCTCTCATCCCTGGTTGCTAAGGTAATTTGGACCCTAGCAACAGGATAACTGACCCCGGCAGCCAAAACCTATTGCTCTGTGAGGCTCCAGTTTTATTGTTATTGTTACTTTTTATTCCTTATCTTTCTATTCAGCCCCTCCCCTATTCATATTCCTGTCTCTCATCCAAACCACTCCCTGGTTACTAAGGTAACTTGGACCCTAGCAACCAAAAACCTATTGCTCTGTGAGGCTCCAGTTTTAACGTTATTGTTACTTTTTATTCCTTATCTTTCTATTCAGCCCCTCCCCTATTCATATACCAGTCTCTCATCCCTGGTTGCTAAGGTAATTTGAACCCTAGCAACAGGATAACCGGCCCCCGGCAGCCAAAACCTATTGCTCTGTGAGGCTCCAGTTTTATTGTTATTGTTACTTTTTATTCCTTATCTTTCTATTCAGCCCTTATTCATATTGCCACCTCCTGTTTAAACCACTGCCCGGTTGCTAGGGTAAGCAAGGACCCTAGCAACCAGATTGCTGCCAAAATGGAGAGCTAAATAACTGAAAAACCATAAAAAATGAAGACCAATTGCAAATCGTCGACATCTTGGTATGAGTTAATTTAAAGGTGTACTACCCCTTTATTGTGAAACAATGAACTCCTCCCCCTCGGGGCCACTGTGTCTCAGGCTGTGCAGATAAGGAGGAGTTCATTACACATAGAGAATCCGATTAAATACCCCCCTAACTGAGGCCCCCCCTACGGCCGTTAGTTATTAGGGCAGAGGGGCGTGAGTCTGAACCGACGGTGTCACTGCTGTCCCCGACTGTGACGCGGTTTCCCGGGGGCCCAACAAAGGCTTCCTTGTGGCCACTTGCATAGAAAGTCATTGTGCCAAACCCCAGTGGATTCCCAGTTACAATGAGGCTCTGTAGTCGGTCAGGGATGGCTGCAACCAAAGCCGGGCCCTATTATTTACAGCGGCCGGGCCCTATTATTTACAGCGGCCGGGCCCTATTATTTACAGCGGCCGGGCCCTATTATTTACAGCGGCTGGGGCCCCGGCTCGGTGACTATAGATAAGGAGCCCTAGAAGGGCCACCTTTGCACCCAAGGAAATCCAAGAGCACAGTAAGGTTATTAATTCTCCTTCTCATTGTTTCCTTATTGCTCAGTTCCTGGACTACAACTCCCAGCATGCCTCACAGCTGCCTCACCTGTTCCTCCAGGTAAGGGGCAGAGCCAGCAAGGTGTGTGTGTGTGACAGGTGAGCCTCCAGGTAAGGGATCTATCAACACCCTCTGGGGGAAGAGGCGGCCGCGGGGGCCACTAAGGGAGCAGCGTCGGCTTCAAAGGTAAAATATCCCTCAGAGAGCGACTTTTCCTCTCCTTCCTAATTGTATTGGCGAGTCGTGTATAGCAGTGAATCAAAGGGGAAGCTCAACCTCGGGAAAAACTGTTTTGTATGAGGAAAGGAAATCTAATTCTAAGCGGTTTTCCATTCATTCCTCATTGTCGCTACGAGGCTTCGGCTACATTGTTTCAGGAGTCGGAACCGGCAGTGCAGAGAAGCGGCAGATACTACAGACAGGCACAGCTTGTACACAGGAGTAAGCAGTACCGGCTAATAACAATAATACATAGATATAATGTTGCCTTTACACGTGAATTAATATTTAATAAGAAAATAAAGGGCAAGTTGAGTGTATTTGGATTTCAGGAGTCGCTTTATTACACGGGGGGATTTAGGGCACAAACACAATCTGTTACATTAAAACAAACACAATCATTGCCTGAATCTTGATTTTCTAGTCTGAAATTTCCCACCCGGAGCTTCAGGGCAAATCTCAAACCAGGAGTCACATGATCCAGAATAGTTTATATGGGAGTCAGAGCCGCCGGGAGTGTGACTTCTACCCTGATAGGCAGGCATTGTCTGAGTGTTTGTATAAACAGACTATAAATAGTGTCACTGCATGGCTCTATAGACTGTATATATATATATATGTGTGCCCAGAGCATTCCTTCTCTGTATATTTGTATTTATACATATGGGTAGGAGGTGCCATAGTGTTTCCCTTAGACAGTACAGTATGGGGGTACAGCTTATTGTGTGCCCAGAACATTCCTTCTCTGTATATTTGTATTTATACATATGGGTAGGAGGTGCCATAGTGTTTCCCTTAGACAGTACAGTATGGGGGTACAGCTTATTGTGTGCCCAGAACATTCCTTCTCTGTATATTTGTATTTATACATATGGGTAGGAGGTGCCATAGTGTTTCCCTTAGACAGTACAGTATGGGGGTACAGCTTATTGTGTGCCCAGAACATTCCTTCTCTGTATATTTGTATTTATACATATGGGTAGGGGGTGCCATAGTGTTTCCCTTAGACAGTACAGTATGGGGGTACAGCTTATTGTGTGCCCAGAACATTCCTTCTCTGTATATTTGTATTTATACATATGGGTAGGAGGTGCCATAGTGTTTCCCTTAGACAGTACAGTATGGGGGTACAGCTTATTGTGTGCCCAGAACATTCCTTCTCTGTATATTTGTATTTATACATATGGGTAGGGGGTGCCATAGTGTTTCCCTTAGACAGTACAGTATGGGGGTACAGCTTATTGTGTGCCCAGAACATTCCTTCTCTGTATATTTGTATTTATACATATGGGTAGGAGGTGCCATAGTGTTTCCCTTAGACAGTACAGTATGGGGGTACAGCTTATTGTGTGCCCAGAACATTCCTTCTCTGTATATTTGTATTTATACATATGGGTAGGGGGTGCCATAGTGTTTCCCTTAGACAGTACAGTATGGGGGTACAGCTTATTGTGTGCCCAGAACATGCCATGGCAGGCCCATTAAGCAAGATAACCAGTATTTAAACCCTTTCCTTTGTGCAGTCTGTGGGTGTTCCAGCTAGGAACAAATGAGTTAAACTAAGACTGACAGTCGAGGTGCAGTGATATGACAGTTGTCACCTTACAAACTGGCAGATTTAGGTCTGTGGGACTCTCCTTCTCCTCCCACGCACACAGCACATATTCCAAGTACATAGTGAATGCTGCATTTGGTTCCCGTAACTGAAACTTTTGCATTAAAAAAGGATGATGGGAAGATCTTTAATTTTTCATAGACTTCTATTCATGTGGGTACTGAGCTCCCTCGCAGGTATATATAGCTTTCATCCCCCCCCCGGCTGCTTACAATGGGGGGATCAGATAGGATCTGTGCCACTGTGACAGAATGCTCTGTTATACAGATAGCTAGAATCTCAGCCATAAAGCAGGGCAGGACTGCTGCTTACAATGGGGGGGGGATAGGATCTGTGCCACTGTGACAGAATGCTCTGTTATACAGATAGCTAGAATCTCAGCCATAAAGCAGGGCAGGACTGCTGCTTACAATGGGGGGGATCAGATAGGATCTGTGCCACTGTGACAGAATGCTCTGTTATACAGATAGCTAGAATCTCAGCCATAAAGCAGGGCAGGACTGCTGCTTACAATGGGGGGGGGATAGGATCTGTGCCACTGTGACAGAATGCTCTGTTATACAGATAGCTAGAATCTCAGCCATAAAGCAGGGCAGGACTGCTGCTTACAATGGGGGGATCAGATAGGATCTGTGCCACTGTGACAGAATGCTCTGTTATACAGATAGCTAGAATCTCAGCCATAAAGCAGGGCAGGACTGCTGCTTACAATGGGGGGGGGGGATCAGATAGGATCTGTGCCACTGTGACAGAATGCTCTGTTATACAGATAGCTAGAATCTCAGCCATAAAGCAGGGCAGGACTGCTGCTTACAATGGGGGGATCAGATAGGATCTGTGCCACTGTGACAGAATGCTCTGTTATACAGATAGCTAGAATCTCAGCCATAAAGCAGGGCAGGACTGCTGCTTACAATGGGGGGGGGGGATCAGATAGGATGTTTGGGGGGCAGTACCTGAATAACCTCCCTTCTCACCTCAGGTTGTGACTGCAGAATGTGCTCCTCCCCCTGGAACCAAGTGGAACCATTTTGAACTCTCCGGTACCTTTGGGACATTGGGCACAGAATGCCGGGGAGCAATTCCCTAGAGGACGACCCCTTTGACTTCCTGTTTAAGATCATCCTCATTGGGGACTCCAACGTGGGGAAGACTTGCGTGGTGCACAGGTTCCAGTCGGGGGTCTTCGCTCATAATCAGCAGAACACGATCGGGGTGGATTTCACCGTCAGGAACATGAACATTAATGGGAAGAAGGTGAAGGTAAGTGGTTGCGGTGCTGCCTATAGGGGCACAGGTTGCCATAGAAATAAGGGTAGTCCAAGGGATGTTTACAAATAATCATTGAAGCTCCACCCCTACATGCCCCAGGGAGGTGGGGTTTATTGCCCCCCACCTATATCTGGTTCAACTGAGCCTTTGGCTTACAGATAAGGAGGATTTCTGTATGGGGGGAATCTGATTGGATACCTTCTCAGCAAGGGAGTGAAAAATTCACTTGCATAGCCCCGCCCCCGAGGAACAAGGGACGAATTGGTACCAGTATTCCGCTAATATTCTGCCCCTTCTCTACCCATAGGTGCAAGTGTGGGACACTGCCGGGCAGGAAAGGTTCCGCACCATCACCCAGAGCTATTACCGTAGCGCCCACGGCGCCATCATCGCCTACGACATCACCCGCCGCCAGTCCTTCGAGTCGGTGCCGCACTGGATTTACGAAGCTGAAAAATACGGCGCCGCCAACCTAATGATGATGCTGATTGGTAGGTTCTGCAGTGGGGGCTTTGGGGGTACAGGGGTCCCATAGGGGGAACCCTAGAGGCGGGACTGTCTCTTTTAGGGTCACTTGGGGGGGGTTAATTGTATCCCATGGTCATCTAGAGGGGTGGGGCTTTGCTGGACCGCTGCAATGAGAAGCAAATCAAGTTGGGTTGATGGAGGGGGTCCTGTAACCCATAGCAACCAAGCAGCAGTTATTAGTTCATACAATTGTTGAAGTTAGAAAAAGGGCAGGATACACTTGGTTGTTATGGGAAACCGTAGAAATCTTTGGTGCATATGATACCGACCCCCCCCCCATCCTGCCAGCCCCGCCCCTATCCAGTAGTTTACTTCTGCTCCTTCTGGGGGGGGGGGCGAAGTTCACAGTTATTAGGTTTGAGGTACTAATTGCCCACAGTGGAAGCTGCCATATTGCTTCTATGCTCCGCCCCCCACCTAATACCATGAAATAGGTTATTACTGAGCCATGAAGCATCTCCTGTTCCTTTTCTTCTCCC
The DNA here is from genome assembly GCF_000004195.4 of Xenopus tropicalis. Lineage (NCBI taxonomy): Eukaryota > Metazoa > Chordata > Amphibia > Anura > Pipidae > Xenopus > Xenopus tropicalis. The sequence continues at coordinate 5,312,397 of NC_030679.2, forward strand.
CAAAGGGACAATCATGAGACAAATCAGGGTATCAACGTAGCACCCGGGGGGGGGGGGGATGGGGGCTTCTACTACAATGTTTCATGAGTCAGAACCAGCAGTGCATTGACTCTAAACTGGTTTCAACCCAACCCAGCTCACCTCCTTCACATACTGAGGGCCTAGAGGGGCATTTGAGACAAGTCGGGGGGGGGGGGGGTAATTACCTGCTAACCCTGCGCTCTCTCCCCATTGGAAGGGAATAAATCGGACCTGGCGGAGAAGAGGCAGATCCTGTTCGAGGAGGCTTGCACTCTAGCGGAGAAGCACGGGCTGCTGGCGGTGCTGGAGACCTCGGCCAAGGAGTCCCACAACGTGGACGAGGTGTTTCTCCTGATGGCCAAAGAGCTCATCGCCCGCAACACCTTCCACTACCACAGCGAGAGCCCCCGCAACAGCTTCATGCTGGATTCCAAGCCCGTCCTCGCCCCCCCGGAGCCGGACAAGAACTGCCTGTGTTAGTAAATCCGGCCGGGGGCGGCCCTCCTGCTGCTCCGCCTCTTAATCCCATGGAGTAAAGGGCAAGTTGCACAGCAACCGGACTACTTTTTCTAAATACGTACCTGCATCGAGCTCACCCAGGGACCTGAGTGTTTATACGAGACGGACATTAAGGAGTTAACCTTCAGTATGATGTAGAGAGTGATATTCTGAGACATTTTGCAGTTGGTCTTCATTTTTTATTATTTGTAGTTTTTTAGTTATTTCATTTTCAGTTCAGCAGCTCTTTGGTTGCTAAGGTCCAAGTTACCTTAGCAACCAGGGAGTGGTTTGGAGGAGAGGCTGGTATATGAATAAGGGAGGGGCTGAATAGAAAGATAAGGAATAAAAAGTAACAATAACAATAAAACTGGAGCCTCACAGAGCAATAGGTTTTTGGTTGCTAGGGTCCAAGTTACCTTAGCAACCAGGCAGTGGTTTGGATGAGAGACAGGAATATGAATAGGGGAGGGGCTGAATAGAAAGATAAGGAATAAAAAGTAACAATAACAATAAAACTGGAGCCTCACAGAGCAATAGGTTTTTGGTTGCTAGGGTCCAAGTTACCTTAGCAACCAGGCAGTGGTTTGGAGGAGAGGCTGGTATATGAATAGGGGAGGGGCTGAATAGAAAGATAAGGAATAAAAAGTAACAATAATAATAAAACTGGGGCCTCACAGAGCAATAGGGTTTGGCTGCCGGGGTCAGTGACCCCCATTTGAAAGCTGCAAAGAGTCAGAAGAAGAAGGGAAATAATTCAAAAACTATAAGAAAGAAATAATGAGGACCAATTGAAAAGTTGCTTGGAATTGCTATTGCAGAACAAAATATCTGTATTTGGAGTCCTTTTTCAGCCTCAGCTACTATGTTGCCCCGCTGGGAGGATCACGTGATCCCCCAAGTGATATTTTTATGTAAAACCTCCCTGTTAATAAACAGTTGGGTAATGTATTAGTTCTGATTGGCTCGGGCGACACGTGCTTCCTGTGCGGCCAATCCCGTGGTTAGACTTGTGCCCGGACGGGATTGGCGACATAGCTCTGCGGGCAAGTAAATAAACTGGTTTTACCGCTGGTTGGGGACCGGTGAGGCAGAATGGGAAGGAAGGGAGGTCGGCTTGTTAATAAAAACAATGGCATTCCTTTCAGGTGCGACTGAAATAGAACGGCCATTCTGATTGGGCAACAGCTAGTCTTGTGTTAAAGGGCCACACCCCCTAAACTATTGTTGTATGTTATATACTGTACCAGCCCTATAGCAGTAATGATCCAGTTGACCCATCTTGGATCTTGTTCGGCCATCTTGTGTGTCAGTGGCACTGCACGTGCTCAGTGGGCTCCCAGCTATGCCATTGGAGAAGATTATATATATATATATATATATAGGGGCGCTGTTCTATTGCAGCTCTATGGAGGGAAAACTGGTGAGAGGCGGTACTGCAACTGCCCAGCTGTAGGTTTTGTTGTAATAAAGCCTCTCCTGGAACCTTAACAGCATTTTATTTACCAACAGAGTTCAGGAAGGGGGTGGGGACAGTTACAAGAGGCTCAGCCCCCCCCCCCAACATCAAACAAAGGGGGGTAATTGGGATCTCTCTCTGCAGGAAAGAGCGGCCAGAGTCGCTTCTGTTGCAGCTACACGTACAGACTTTACCCTTTGCCAGAGGCAGAATCTATAAAGAGACACTATATAAAGGGCAGGGTGTTTGTTTGTACAGGGAGCCTGGGGGAACAGGTGCGCCGCGGCTGAACGGCTTTCAGACTGTCCTGCTGTCTCTGAATGTTATAGCTGTCACTTTCCCACAATCCATAGCAGCGCAATAGATCCCTCACACATGTAGTCCTAGAGGGAAAACTAGAAGTTGGGCACTAGCCCTGGCTTTACCTGCACATACCCCCATTGGCCAAAGAGCCTGGGGGAGGAACAAAATGGCAGCCACCGACCCCCACCCTGCTGTTATGAGGTACAGGGGAGCGGTGATATATTGGGGTGTGGAGCTGTAGTTTGGGTCAGAGGCCTCTGCGGGGGTCCAGTTCAACAAGAGCATTGGCCAGGGTTGTGGGGCTTTTAGCAAGGGCAGAAAATGACATTTAGATAAAGGCCCAGTCAATCTATACAGATTATCCAACTGCCCAGGGGCCCTTTAGCCGCCGCCGCCCCCCCCCCCCAGGTTATCCAACTTCCCAGGGGCCCTTTAGCCCCGCCCCCCCTCAGGTTATCCAACTTCCCAGGGGCCCTTTAGCCCGCCCCCCCACCCCTCTCAGGTTATCCAACTTCCCAGGGGCCCTTTAGCCCGCCCCCCCCCTCAGGTTATCCAACTGCCCAGGGGCCCTTTAGCCCCGCCCCCCCCTCAGGTTATCCAACTTCCCAGGGGCCCTTTAGCCCCACCCCCCCTCAGGTTATCCAACTTCCCAGGGGCCCTTTAGCCCCGCCCCCCCCTCAGGTTATCCAACTTCCCAGGGGCCCTTTAGCCCCGCCCCCCCTCAGGTTATCCAACTTCCCAGGGGCCCTTTAGCCAGCCCCCCCCCCCTCTCAGGTTATCAAACTTCCCAGGGGCCCTTTAGCCAGCCCCCCCCCTCAGGTTATCCAACTGCCCAGGGGCCCTTTAGCCAGCCCCCCCCCCCCAGGTTATCCAACTGCCCAGGGGCCCTTTAGCCAGCCCCCCCCCCCCCCCCTCTCAGGTTATCCAACTTCCCAGGGGCCCTTTAGCCGCCCCCCCCCCCCTCTCAGGTTATCCAACTGCCCAGGGGCCCTTTAGCCGCCAGCCCCCCCCCCCTCTCAGGTTATCCAACTGCCCAGGGGCCCTTTAGCTCCCTCCCTCAGTCCACACAGAGATACGGCATGGGGGGGGTCTTATAAAGAATGTAAAGGGAAAGTAAACCTTAGGGAATAATCACCCAACTATTCGCTTTATTCTGCAGAATCCAATCCCCCCACTTGGAGTTCTCCTGTCAGCCATCTTTAGTGACATCACTCGCCCCATGTGACACACTGTGGGTGGTTAAGGGGGGGCACTAACCGGGGCGAGTGGTCGACACTCGGATCAACGGTTCTGATCCAAAAGATACAAAATGGTGCGGCTTTTTAACATTACTTTGTTTTGTGCTGATTTTTGTTTTTTCAATTTTATTTTTTTTTTCTTGAAACAGAAACACACACTCGGGGGGGCCGGGGGGGTAAATAGACATCGGGATAAAAATGATTACAACAGCACCTGGAATTGATAGGCCTGCCTCGGGAGGAACACCGGCACTGCCAAACACCACAGGAAATAGCTACTGTCTGATGCCGCCCAGACAGTCCAAACTCCTCTGACTGGCGCTATAGGTCCAGGTCATAAAAATCGTCCATGTCGTCATGGAAGAAATCCCACTCGTCCTCCGAGTCCGTCAGGTCCTCGTCTGCCCCCGCGGCCAATAGCATGAGCAGCATCTCCCCCAGCTCGAACGTCACCACTTCATCCTCGTCATTCTCAAACGGGTCGGCGCCGTCTCGCTCGTCAAAGTCCCAAAACCGATTCCGGCGCTGGGACTGGAGATGGGGGGGGGGGGTGAGAAAGTAGCATCATTTAACCATGAAATAAACCCAATAGGGCTGTTCTGCCCCCAATAAGGGGTAATTATATCTTAGTTGGGATCAAGTACAGGTACTGTTTTATTATTACAGAGAAAAGGGAGTCATTTAACCATGAAATAAACCCAATAGGGCTGTTCTGCCCCAATAAGGGGTAATTATATCTTAGTTGGGATCAAGTACAGGTACTGTTTTATTATTACAGAGAAAAGGGAATCATTTAACCATTAAATAAACCCAATAGGGCTGTTCTGCCCCAATAAGGGGTAATTATATCTTAGTTGGGATCAAGTACAGGTACTGTTTTATTATTACAGAGAAAAGGGAATCATTTAACCATTAAATAAACCCAATAGGACTGTTCTGCCCCAATAAGGGGTAATTATATCTTAGTTGGGATCAAGTACAGGTACTGTTTTATTATTACAGAGAAAAGGGAATCATTTAACCATTAAATAAACCCAATAGGGCTGTTCTGCCCCCAATAAGGGGTAATTATATCTTAGTTGGGATCAAGTACAGGTACTGTTTTATTATTACAGAGAAAAGGGAATCATTTAACCATGAAATAAACCCAATAGGGCTGTTCTGCCCCAATAAGGGGTAATTATATCTTAGTTGGGATCAAGTACAGGTACTGTTTTATTATTACAGAGAAAAGGGAATCATTTAACCATGAAATAAACCCAATAGGGCTGTTCTGCCCCAATAAGGGGTAATTATATCTTAGTTGGGATCAAGTACAGGTACTGTTTTATTATTACAGAGAAAAGGGAATCATTTAACCATTAAATAAACCCAATAGGGCTGTTCTGCCCCAATAAGGGGTAATTATATCTTAGTTGGGATCAAGTACAGGTACTGTTTTATTATTACAGAGAAAAGGGAATCATTTAACCATTAAATAAACCCAATAGGGCTGTTCTGCCCCCAATAAGGGGTAATTACATCTTAGTTGGGATCAAGTACAGGTACTGTTTTATTATTACAGAGAAAAGGGAATCATTTAACCATTAAATAAACCCAATAGGGCTGTTCTGCCCCAATAAGGGGTAATTATATCTTAGTTGGGATCAAGTACAGGTACTGTTTTATTATTACAGAGAAAAGGGAATCATTTAACCATTAAATAAACCCAATAGGGCTGTTCTGCCCCAATAAGGGGTAATTATATCTTAGTTGGGATCAAGTACAGGTACTGTTTTATTATTACAGAGAAAAGGGTATCATTTTTAATATTTGCTTATAATGGAGTCTATGGGAGATGGCCTTCCCGTAATTTGGAACTTTCTGGATAATGGGTTTCTGGATAACGGATCCCATACTTGTACTTAGTGTCACTTTTATTTAATTTTAACTCAAACATAACTTCTGCCACTAGGGGGAGCGTGGAGTAAAAACTCAAAAAAGGTCACTCAAGGCCTTGCCGGACTGGCAATGTGTGGGTCCCGGAAAGGCCCGGACTGGCAATGTGTGGGTCCCGGAAAGGCCCGGACTGGCAATGTGTGGGTCCCGGAAAGGCCCGGACTGGCAATGTGTGGGTCCCGGAAAGGCCCGGACTGGCAATGTGTGGGTCCTGCAAAGGCCCGGACTGGCAATGTGTGGGTCCTGCAAAGGCCCGGACTGGCAATGTGTGGGTTCTGGAAAGGCCCGGACTGGCAATGTGTGGGTTCTGGAAAGGCCCGGACTGGCAATGTGTGGGTCCTGCAAAGGCCGGACTGGCAATCTGTGGGTTCTGGAAAGGCCCGGACTGGCAATGTGTGGGTCCTGCAAAGGCCGGACTGGCAATGTGTGGGTCCTGCAAAGGCCGGACTGGCAATGTGTGGGTTCTGGCAAAAGCTAGAGGGGCTGCTGTAAGGGGCTGTTTGGGCCTCTGTGTACTTGAAATGCTGGGGCCATATTCCCGTCTCTTTGAAACCACTGCCTGGTTGCTAGGTTAAATTGGACCCTAGCAACCAGATAGCTGCTGAAATTCCAAAATGGGGAGCCGCTCAACAAACAGCTAAATTCCCAAAAAAAATAAAAAATAAAGACTAATTGAAAATGGTCTCAGAATAGCACTGTATATTTTAACGGGTGCCTGTAGTTTTTACTAAACACTTCCCAGCATTCCCTGACAGCCCAAGGAAAAATCCGGAAACCCATTATCCAGAAAGTCCCAAATTGTGGGCCATCTCCCATAGAAGTCCCAGTTCTGTTTGAGCTCAACGTATTCAATCCCCCAGAACCCCCCTCACCCGATATCTGCTGGACATTCCGCTCTTTTGCCGAGGCTGCGGCTCCTCGATTCGGCCGTCGGGGTAAGCGTGTTTGTAAAAGCAGTTGCCCCCGAATGGGCAGGTCCCGCGGCCTTCATCGAAATATCGGCAAGATTTGTTACTGCACAAAGAAAAATATAAATAAATTTATTTGGTTGTTGCTGGACTACAAACCCCAGAACAATGTAACATATAATGAAGGGTGAGGCATGCTGGGAGCTGTAGTTTTTTGGCAGCTTCGGAGCGTTACCTCATGGCCTCTTTGTACTTCTGGATCAGCTTCTGCTTCTCCTCTTTCTCTTCTACCCAATATTCACTTGGAATGACGAAGTTTGAAGTGATACGACATTCTGGGCAAGATCTGGAAAATAAAAAGTTGAATTGTGTGTGGGGGAAGCAGATAAATAATGGTTCATAAGAAATAAGCCATTTTTGCCCCACCTGAACCAATGGGCGGGGTTACAGTATTCATACTGTCCAATCAGGTTTAACAAATAAAACCTAAAGCGCACATTGGCGACAAACGTTACCAGTGATGCTGCCTATAGCAACCAATCAGCAATTCGTTATGTCACCTGCAAGTTGCTTTGGGCAACATTTGCCTCCAGTGTTAACATGCACCCCAGGTGCAATAACCAATAGCAACCAATCAGCAGGAAGCATTTACAGGCCACCTGTTAAACATCTTATTGGTTGCTAGGGGTTACTGCAAGCACGCTGCCTTTTATTACATATGGGAAAGGGGGTAAGAAGTGACTGAAGTTCACGACGCAGACCATAATTCTGAGATAAAATGGCCACTTGGTCTGTTTTGTTACCAATGAATTCAGTTTTTAGTGCAGCAGATACAGACTGGAATTTTAGCAGCTCTCACCACTGGTTGCCAGGGTAAACAGGTCCCTAGCAACCAGTGGCGTCAATGGGACTGGAAGATGAATAGGAGCAGTTTTGTTCCATCTCATAGAGGTCAGTGACCCTCCTATTTTGATAACCAACCCCCCCGCCCATGGTACGGCCCAGCGGCGCTCACTTGATGATCTTGCTTTCGAACTGCTTGGCGCTGCGCCACTTGCGGATACATTTCAGACAGTACGAGTGGCTGCAGTTGGACAAGATGCCGAATCGCCTCTCGCCCGGGTTGGTCTTTTCGTACACGACCTCCATGCAGATCCCGCACACGATGTCTTTGCTCCGCTGGACGGCGAATGACAGTTCCATATCCTTCTCGTGCGCCTCAATGCAAGACTGGGGGGGGGGGGGGGGGGGGGGGCAGAATAATAAAGGGGAAGAAAAGGCCAAATTCCACAGTTTGCATAGGTTTTTAACCGTTAGTATGTTATAGTGAGCCTAATTCTAAGCAACTTTTCAATTGGTCTTCATTTAATTATTTGCCTTTTTCTTTAAAATATTTCCAGCTTTCAAATAGGGATCACTGACCCCATTTAAAAAAACAAAAACAAAATTTATTGTTATGGCTACTTTCTATTACTAATTCTTTCTATTAAGGCCCTCGCCTATTGGTATTCCGGTCTTTTATTCAAATCAATGCATGGTTGCTAGGGTAATTTGGGCCCTGGCAACCAGACTGCCGAAACTGCAAACTGGAAAGCTGCTAAATAACTCAAAAACCACAAATAAAAAATGACCAATTGCAAATTGTCTCAGAACATCACTCCCTACAGCACACCAAAAGTTAAAGATAAACAACCCCCCCTTTGTTTTTGTTTTTTTAAAATCTAAATAAACTCTGTACACCCCCCAGAACATACTTTTCTCTCTGCATCCAGATTTATTTGGTTTCTCTTGCAGCCAGTTCAACTACAGCTTTTTGCTACTTCCTGGTCTAGTGTGAAGCTCCGCCCCTTTTGCGTTCTGAGCAATGAATACCTCAGAGAGGTGCCTACTGGGCATGCTCACAGTTGAGTTAATAATCAGGAATACACACAGGGAACCTCTGAGGTCTTTATAGTTGGATAGAGGAGGAGGAGGGAGGAGGAGGAGGGAGGAGGAGGAAGGAGGAGGAAGGAGGAAGGAGGAAGGAGGAAGGAGGAAGGAGGAAGGAGGAAGGAGGGAGGAGGGAGGAGGGAGGAGGGAGGAGGGAGGAGGGAGGAGGGGAGGAGGGAGGAGGGAGGGAGGAGGGAGGAGGAGGAGAAGGAGGAAGAGGAGAAGGAGGAAGAGGAGAAGGAGGAAGAGGAGAAGGAGGAAGAGGAGAAGGAGGAAGAGGAGAAGGAGTTAGTTATTCTGGGGGCTGTTTAGACTAATTTTAGGGGATTTTAAAATAAAAGGCTTAACTTATCCTTTAAAAGGCAATGTGAAAGTTACTTGGCATTGCAGCGCCATGGCAACTGGCCCAATAACTACTATTAGTAAGGATGCACTGAATCACTATTATGGGATTTAGCATCATTCGTGAAATTAGGGCAAGGAAGGTTTAAGACAGGGGTCCTCAAACTATGGCCCGTGGGCCGGATATGGTCTCCCAAGGTCATTTACCTGGCCCTTACCCCTGGCCACTACCTGTCTGCCTCAGCCCCAGCCTGTTACATAACCACGCCCCACTGGCGGACGCTACTGATGCTCATTGGGCAGTGTGACACGGTGATGTGGCTTCTGCCAAAAAGCAACTGCTGCAAAGCCTTACCTTTATGTGTTGTGATCTCTGAGCTGTATCCACAGGATGGAGCACCTGAAGCCCGCACATGTCACATGGATCCCCATGCAGGTAGACGCAGTTCTCCCCGTAGCGGCATTCCCCCACGGCGGCGTACGGGCACAGTTGTTTCTTTAGCTCCGGGTCGGCAGGCTGCTCCCTGCACTCGTCTTCTTTCTGAGTTCCCTGAGTGTAGGCGTCTGGGGCTGGCAGAGGGGGGAAAAAAAAAGGCAGAACCAATCAGTGAACTCAAAAAGGCTACACCAATTAAATTAATAAAAGCATACAAACAGGGAGAATCCATTTTGTGGTGGTGGTGGGGGACATATCAAGCGACAGTGACACATTGAATGTAGGAACAAACATTGGCCAAAACAACCTGTAATTAAATACAATATAAGGAAGGGGGGGTATAAGCAGGATAAATGCTTATTACTGCCCCCCCCCCCCCCCCCCCCCCCAATAAAAAAAACACATTGAAAAACATAGGACTGGATTTTTCACCCTAATCCCACAGCTCCTCCCATACTGCAAGTCACCAGTTGCCAAGGAGGAAGATGAAGTGGGGCAGATACAGCATGAACCCATGAAATGGTTAATACAGGAACCACCCAGCGGATAGTAATGGGTGCGGCAAAATCCAAAGGTCGCTGGTAAAGCAGATGTTAACTTAGTATGATGTAGAGAGTGATACTCTGAGACAATTTGCAATTGGTCTTCATTTTTTTTCTAGTTATTTCATTTTTAATTTATCAGCTCAACGGTTTGGAGTTTCAGCAGCTATTTGGTTGCTAGGGTCCCAGTTACCTTAGTAACCAGGGGGTGGTTTGGATGAGACCCAGTTATATGAATAGGAGAGGGGCTGAATAGACAAGTTACAAAAAGTAACAATAGTAATACTGCTCAGAGCAATAGGTTCTGGCTGCCGGGGTCACTGACCCCCATTTGAAAGCTGCAAAGAGTCAGAAGAAGGAAAATAGTCAATTGAATGAAAAGTGACCAAGTATTGGCCATTCTGTAACATACTAGAAGATGAACCACCCCTTTAAGGCTGTAGGCGTTAGAGCCCAGTGTCTCTGGATACACTTCCCATTCATTTCTGGGAAATCTGCCCCTGTAATACGGAGACCTGTGGTGATTGCAAGCTCTTCTGCACCTTGAACATAAGGCAATTAAATGGAACAGAGCAGGTCTTCATTTTTTATTTATGGTTTAATTATTTTACTATTTGTTTAGCAACTCTCCAGTTTGGAATTTTAGCTGTTATCTGGTTGCTAGGGTCTAAATAACCTTAGCAACCAGGGACTTGCTAAGGTAGAGTTGCAATGAGAGACTGGTACAGGTATAGAACCAGTTATCCAGAATGCTCGGACCATAATTTGGAACTCCATACCTTAAGTCTACTATAGAAATCAATAAAACATTAAACCCCAATAGGGCTGTTCTGCCCCAATAAGGGGTAATTATATCTTAGTTGGGATCAAGTACAGGTACTGTTTTATTATTACAGAGAAAAGGGAATCATTTAACCATTAAATAAACCCAATAGGGCTGTTCTGCCCCAATAAGGGGTAATTATATCTTAGTTGGGATCAAGTACAGGTACTGTTTTATTATTACAGAGAAAAGGGAATCATTTAACCATGAAATAAACCCAATAGGGCTGTTCTGCCCCAATAAGGGGTAATTATATCTTAGTTGGGATCAAGTACAGGTACTGTTTTATTATTACAGAGAAAAGGGAATCATTTAACCATTAAATAAACCCAATAGGGCTGTTCTGCCCCAATAAGGGGTAATTATATCTTAGTTGGGATCAAGTACAGGTACTGTTTTATTATTACAGAGAAAAGGGAATCATTTAACCATGAAATAAACCCAATAGGGCTGTTCTGCCCCAATAAGGGGTAATTATATCTTAGTTGGGATCAAGTACAGGTACTGTTTTATTATTACAGAGAAAAGGGAATCATTTAACCATTAAATAAACCCAATAGGACTGTTCTGCCCCAATAAGGGGTAATTATATCTTAGTTGGGATCAAGTACAGGTACTGTTTTATTATTACAGAGAAAAGGGAATCATTTAACCATTAAATAAACCCAATAGGGCTGTTCTGCCCCAATAAGGGGTAATTATATCTTAGTTGGGATCAAGTACAGGTACTGTTTTATTATTACAGAGATAAAAGAAAATCAGTTTTAAAATTCTAGATTATTTGATAAAAATGGAGTCTATGGGCAACGGCTTTTCCGTAATTCGGAACTTTCTGGATAACAGGTTTCCAGATAAGGGATCCCATACCTGTATATGAATAGGAGATGGTCTGAATAGAAAGAGAAGTAACAATAACAATAAAACTGGAGCCTCACAGAGCAATAGGTATTTGGCTGCCGGAGTCAGTGACCCCCATTTGAAAGAAGAAAGGTAAAACACCCCTTTAAGCCTTGGCCAAACCAAATGTGCAGCCTGGGGGGGGGGGGGGAACAGTTCAGATGATAATGAGCTGGGGGTGATTAAAAAGTATATAAAAATAAAAGTGAAAGTAAAAACAAAGGAACTTGTGGGGTTGCCTGGCTGGTATGGTGCTCCCCGCCCAAGCAATTACCACGTCCACTGTAGAGTTGCCCCGGAACAAACTCCACGGCATTGACCCAGTCTTCAGCTTGTGGACCCCCAGCTGCCAGCTCACTAGCTGCCAATTCAGCTGCCTTACTGTTTATATTGCTGCTCGGTTCCGCGGGGGACTCACTCGGCCAGCTCCGCGCAGTAGAGGTATTTCCAATCAGATCTTCCTTAAGTGGCTTGGTATGTTCGTACCTTGCAACGAGGGAGAGAGAGATGAGCCGAGAGCGCTCACACTGGGGGAATAGACAGCTCTCAGTGGCGCTCACTTACCTGCAGCGGTCTCCATACGCGCAGCAGCCTCGCTGGAAATATCGGCAAATCATGGTCGATCGGCTGCTGGTGAGATCGTGGGAATAACGACAATTACTTCCTTCCTTACACACGCCGTGCATGAAGTACCTGCATCATAAACACCGTGACAGACAAGCCAGCAACCAATCAGACAGAGGGATCACTCTCCGTTATACAGTGACAGAGCCGGCACCCTCACACCCCCCTTTAATCCCTAAAAGGTTGATCTGGCCGACCCTTTAACTGAGAAGGACAGGGCTGTGCCTCCAGCAAACTTACTCACAGTCCTGCCCCAACAGTCTCTCACTGCATGAACTAACGGGCTCCCAATGCTTCCCTCTCATCTGATCTCTCTCTAGTAAATACCCCCCTAAATATATTGGCCCCGCCCTGCTAACCCTGTCCCACAATTCCCCTGAACTAAAGTACCTTTATCAATTTCCCCCAGCCCTAATGCACCTGGAATGCCAGTCCCACCCTCACGGAACCCATGCCCGCTAGTCCCAGCCCTACGGAACCCGTGCCCCGCCAGTCCCAGCCCTACGGAACCCGTGCCCCGCCAGTCCCACCCTCATGGAACCCATGCCCGCCAGTCCCAGCCCTACGGAACCCGTGCCCCGCCAGTCCCACCCTCATGGAACCCATGCCCGCCAGTCCCAGCCCTACGGAACCCGTGCCCCGCCAGTCCCACCCTCATGGAACCCATGCCCGCTAGTCCCAGCCCTACGGAACCCGTGCCCCGCCAGTCCCACCCTCATGGAACCCATGCCCGCTAGTCCCAGCCCTACGGAACCCACGCACCGCCAGTCCCAGCCCTACGGAACCCGTGCACCGCCAGTCCCAGCCCTACGGAACCCATTCCTGCCAGTCCCAGCCCTACGGAACCCGTGCCCCGCCAGTCCCAGCCCTACGGAACCCGTGCCCCGCCAGTCCCAGCCCTACGGAACCCGTGCCCCGCCAGTCCCAGCCCTACGGAACCCGTGCCCCGCCAGTCCCAGCCCTACGGAACCCGTGCCCCGCCAGTCCCACCCTCATGGAACCCATGCCCGCTAGTCCCAGCCCTACGGAACCCGTGCCCCGCCAGTCCCACCCTCATGGAACCCATGCCCGCTAGTCCCAGCCCTACGGAACCCACGCACCGCCAGTCCCAGCCCTACGGAACCCGTGCACCGCCAGTCCCAGCCCTACGGAACCCATTCCTGCCAGTCCCAGCCCTACGGAACCCGTGCCCCGCCAGTCCCAGCCCTACGGAACCCGTGCCCCGCCAGTCCCAGCCCTACGGAACCCGTGCCCCGCCAGTCCCAGCCCTACGGAACCCGTGCCCCGCCAGTCCCAGCCCTACGGAACCCGTGCCCCGCCAGTCCCAGCCCTACGGAACCCATTCCCCGCCAGTCCCAGCCCTACGGAACCCATTCCCCGCCAGTCCCAGCCCTACGGAACCCATTCCCCGCCAGTCCCAGCCCTACGGAACCCATTCCCCGCCAGTCCCAGCCCTACGGAACCCGCGCCCCGCCAGTCCCATGCTACTTAGTAGCAGCTACTAAACGCCTGATAATCCCCTGCCATAGACAATAGTGGGAATCCCCTCTGCTAAACACACAGACAGTTATCAGTAAATGATCAGCATTGTCTGTTTCAGCAGACGGAAGGTTTATTCCCCACATCCCTCAATGGAGCTGCTCTCCCTCCCCCGGCAACACTGTGCGTCTAGCCCCCCCTCCCCTGACAGCCCCCCCTCCCCTGACAGCCCCCCGGTAACACTGTGCGTCTAGCCCCCCTCCCCTGACAGCCCCCCGGTAACACTGTGCGTCTAGCCCCCCCTCCCCTGACAGCCCCCCGGTAACACTGTGCGTCTAGCCCCCCCTCCCCTGACAGCCCCCGGTAACACTGGTGCGTCTAGCCCCCCCTCCCCTGACAGCCCCCCCTCCCCTGACAGCCCCCCGGTAACACTGTGCGTCTAGCCCCCCCTCCCCTGACAGCCCCCCCGGTAACACTGTGCGTCTAGCCCCCCCTCCCCTGACAGCCCCCCCGGTAACACTGTGCGTCTAGCCCCCCCTCCCCTGACAGCCCCCCCGGTAACACTGTGCGTCTAGCCCCCCCCCCCCCTGACAGCCCCCCCCCCCTGACAGCCCCCCCCCCTGACAGCCCCCCCCGGTAACACTGTGCGTCTAGCCCCCCCGCCCCCCCGGATGCTAAGTACCTGCAGGCGACGTGCCGAGTCCAGCCACCCACGGGGGGATTATCGGGGAAAGCGGGCAGCGGGGCCTTCCCTGCCGCGGCTGCTGATGTGAGAGGTGCAGGAGCCGCCGCTGCCTCCGCCATTCCTGTTTATCCCCCCCTTATAAACAACACCGGAACTTCCGCGGTCACATGCTTCCGGCGCGCTGAGGCGCCCGATTCCAAAACTTCCGGTAACCAAAGAAGGGAGGGGGCGTGGATTCAGTTCGACCAACCCCCTTCTGAGTAATTGATTGGCGTTTTAGCCAATAGCGGAATACATTTACTGGCTCCGCCCTCTTTAAACCTGGGATTTCTGTGGGAACTGACAGTGCGGTTACTTCAGTGCAGCGTGATGTCATAGTAACTGGGTTCCATTAGCGGCTCCTCACAGTCCTGTCATGTACAATTGTGTCTGTACGGGAGCTGCCATATTGTCTGCCTAGAGAAATATCCCATTCTGAATCGGTTCCTTTTTGTGAAATTTGTGTCTGTTTATAATTACAGCTCAGAACCAGCAGTGTTAGCAGAATTTAGTGATGAAACCATAAAACTATGGCACATAGGGATTCCCCTGTACTAAGTACAATTCAGCAGTAACAGCCCCCTAAGTTTGCCCATAGCCTGTACAGAGAGATACCATAAAACTATGGCACATAGGGATTCCCCTGTACTAAGCACAATTCAGCAGGAACAGCCCCCTAAGTTTGCTCATAGCCTGTACAGAGAGATACCATAAAACTATGGCACATAGGGATTCCCCTGTACTAAGCACAATTCAGCAGGAACAGCCCCCTAAGTTTGCTCATAGCCTGTACAGAGAGATACCATAAAACTATGGCACATAGGGATTCCCCTGTACTAAGCACAATTCAGCAGGAACAGCCCCCTAAGTTTGCCCATAGCCTGTACAGAGAGATACCATAAAACTATGGCACATAGGGATTCCCCTGTACTAAGCACAATTCAGCAGGAACAGCCCCCTAAGTTTGCCCATAGCCTGTACAGAGAGATACCATAAAACTATGGCACATAGGGATTCCCCTGTACTAAGCACAATTCAGCAGTAACAGCCCCCTACGTTTGCTCATAGCCTGTACAGAGAGATACCATAAAACTATGGCACATAGGGATTCCCCTGTACTAAGCACAATTCAGCAGAAACAGCCCCCTAAGTTTGCTCATAGCCTGTACAGAGAGATACCATAAAACTATGGCACATAGGGATTCCCCTGTACTAAGCACAATTCAGCAGGAACAGCCCCCTAAGTTTGCTCATAGCCTGTACAGAGAGATACCATAAAACTATGGCACATAGGGATTCCCCTGTACTAAGCACAATTCAGCAGAAACAGCCCCCTAAGTTTGCTCATAGCCTGTACAGAGAGATACCATAAAACTATGGCACATAGGGATTCCCCTGTACTAAGCACAATTCAGCAGGAACAGCCCCCTAAGTTTGCTCATAGCCTGTACAGAGAGATACCATAAAACTATGGCACATAGGGATTCCCCTGTACTAAGCACAATTCAGCAGAAACAGCCCCCTAAGTTTGCTCATAGCCTGTACAGAGAGATACCATAAAACTATGGCACATAGGGATTCCCCTGTACTAAGCACAATTCAGCAGGAACAGCCCCCTAAGTTTGCTCATAGCCTGTACAGAGAGATACCATAAAACTATGGCACATAGGGATTCCCCTGTACTAAGCACAATTCAGCAGGAACAGCCCCCTAAGTTTGCCCATAGCCTGTACAGAGAGATACCATAAAACTATGGCACATAGGGATTCCCCTGTACTAAGCACAATTCAGCAGGAACAGCTCCCTAAGTTTGCTCATAGCCTGTACAGAGAGATACCATAAAACTATGGCACATAGGGATTCCCCTGTACTAAGCACAATTCAGCAGGAACAGCCCCCTAAGTTTGCCCATAGCCTGTACAGAGAGATACCATAAAACTATGGCACATAGGGATTCCCCTGTACTAAGCACAATTCAGCAGGAACAGCCCCCTAAGTTTGCCTACAGCCTGTACAGAGAGATACCATAAAACTATGGCACATAGGGATTCCCCTGTACTAGGCACAATTCAGCAGGAACAGCCCCCTAAGTTTGCCCATAGCCTGTACAGAGGGATACCATAAAACTATGGCACATAGGGATTCCCCTGTACTAAGCACAATTCAGCAGGAACAGCCCCCTAAGTTTGCTCATAGCCTGTACAGAGAGATACCATAAAACTATGGCACATAGGGATTCCCCTGTACTAAGCACAATTCAGCAGGAACAGCCCCCTAAGTTTGCCCATAGCCTGTACAGAGAGATACCATAAAACTATGGCACATAGGGATTCCCCTGTACTAAGCACAATTCAGCAGGAACAGCCCCTAAGTTTGCTCATAGCCTGTACAGAGAGATACCATAAAACTATGGCACATAGGGATTCCCCTGTACTAAGCACAATTCAGCAGGAACAGCCCCCTAAGTTTGCTCATAGCCTGTACAGAGAGATACCATAAAACTATGGCACATAGGGATTCCCCTGTACTAAGCACAATTCAGCAGGAACAGCCCCCTAAGTTTGCCCATAGCCTGTACAGAGAGATACCATAAAACTATGGCACATAGGGATTCCCCTGTACTAAGCACAATTCAGCAGTAACAGCCCCCTAAGTTTGCCCATAGCCTGTACAGAGAGATACCATAAAACTATGGCACATAGGGATTCCCCTGTACTAAGCACAATTCAGCAGGAACAGCCCCCTAAGTTTGCCCATAGCCTGTACAGAGAGATACCATAAAACTATGGCACATAGGGATTCCCCTGTACTAAGCACAATTCAGCAGGAACAGCCCCCTAAGTTTGCCTATAGCCTGTACAGAGAGATACCATAAAATTATGGCACATAGGGATTCCCCTGTACTAAGCACAATTCAGCAGGAAGAGCCCCCTAAGTGTGCCTATAGCCTGTACAGAGAGATACCATAAAACTATGGCACATAGGGATTCCCCTGTACTAAGCACAATTCAGCAGGAACAGCCCCCTAAGTTTGCCTACAGCCTGTACAGAGAGATACCATAAAACTATGGCACATAGAGATTCCCCTGTACTAGGCACAATTCAGCAGGAACAGCCCCCTAAGTTTGCCCATAGCCTGTACAGAGGGATACCATAAAACTATGGCACATAGGGATTCCCCTGTACTAAGCACAATTCAGCAGGAACAGCCCCCTAAGTTTGCTCATAGCCTGTACAGAGAGATACCATAAAACTATGGCACATAGGGATTCCCCTGTACTAAGCACAATTCAGCAGGAACAGCCCCCTAAGTTTGCCCATAGCCTGTACAGAGAGATACCATAAAACTATGGCACATAGGGATTCCCCTGTACTAAGCACAATTCAGCAGGAACAGCCCCTAAGTTTGCTCATAGCCTGTACAGAGAGATACCATAAAACTATGGCACATAGGGATTCCCCTGTACTAAGCACAATTCAGCAGGAACAGCCCCCTAAGTTTGCTCATAGCCTGTACAGAGAGATACCATAAAACTATGGCACATAGGGATTCCCCTGTACTAAGCACAATTCAGCAGGAACAGCCCCCTAAGTTTGCTCATAGCCTGTACAGAGAGATACCATAAAACTATGGCACATAGGGATTCCCCTGTACTAAGCACAATTCAGCAGGAACAGCCCCCTAAGTTTGCTCATAGCCTGTACAGAGAGATACCATAAAACTATGGCACATAGGGATTCCCCTGTACTAAGCACAATTCAGCAGGAACAGCCCCCTAAGTTTGCCCATAGCCTGTACAGAGAGATACCATAAAACTATGGCACATAGGGATTCCCCTGTACTAAGCACAATTCAGCAGTAACAGCCCCCTACGTTTGCTCATAGCCTGTACAGAGAGATACCATAAAACTATGGCACATAGGGATTCCCCTGTACTAAGCACAATTCAGCAGAAACAGCCCCCTAAGTTTGCTCATAGCCTGTACAGAGAGATACCATAAAACTATGGCACATAGGGATTCCCCTGTACTAAGCACAATTCAGCAGGAACAGCCCCCTAAGTTTGCTCATAGCCTGTACAGAGAGATACCATAAAACTATGGCACATAGGGATTCCCCTGTACTAAGCACAATTCAGCAGAAACAGCCCCCTAAGTTTGCTCATAGCCTGTACAGAGAGATACCATAAAACTATGGCACATAGGGATTCCCCTGTACTAAGCACAATTCAGCAGGAACAGCCCCCTAAGTTTGCTCATAGCCTGTACAGAGAGATACCATAAAACTATGGCACATAGGGATTCCCCTGTACTAAGCACAATTCAGCAGAAACAGCCCCCTAAGTTTGCTCATAGCCTGTACAGAGAGATACCATAAAACTATGGCACATAGGGATTCCCCTGTACTAAGCACAATTCAGCAGGAACAGCCCCCTAAGTTTGCTCATAGCCTGTACAGAGAGATACCATAAAACTATGGCACATAGGGATTCCCCTGTACTAAGCACAATTCAGCAGGAACAGCCCCCTAAGTTTGCCCATAGCCTGTACAGAGAGATACCATAAAACTATGGCACATAGGGATTCCCCTGTACTAAGCACAATTCAGCAGGAACAGCTCCCTAAGTTTGCTCATAGCCTGTACAGAGAGATACCATAAAACTATGGCACATAGGGATTCCCCTGTACTAAGCACAATTCAGCAGGAACAGCCCCCTAAGTTTGCCCATAGCCTGTACAGAGAGATACCATAAAACTATGGCACATAGGGATTCCCCTGTACTAAGCACAATTCAGCAGGAACAGCCCCCTAAGTTTGCCTACAGCCTGTACAGAGAGATACCATAAAACTATGGCACATAGGGATTCCCCTGTACTAGGCACAATTCAGCAGGAACAGCCCCCTAAGTTTGCCCATAGCCTGTACAGAGGGATACCATAAAACTATGGCACATAGGGATTCCCCTGTACTAAGCACAATTCAGCAGGAACAGCCCCCTAAGTTTGCTCATAGCCTGTACAGAGAGATACCATAAAACTATGGCACATAGGGATTCCCCTGTACTAAGCACAATTCAGCAGGAACAGCCCCCTAAGTTTGCCCATAGCCTGTACAGAGAGATACCATAAAACTATGGCACATAGGGATTCCCCTGTACTAAGCACAATTCAGCAGGAACAGCCCCTAAGTTTGCTCATAGCCTGTACAGAGAGATACCATAAAACTATGGCACATAGGGATTCCCCTGTACTAAGCACAATTCAGCAGGAACAGCCCCCTAAGTTTGCTCATAGCCTGTACAGAGAGATACCATAAAACTATGGCACATAGGGATTCCCCTGTACTAAGCACAATTCAGCAGGAACAGCCCCCTAAGTTTGCCCATAGCCTGTACAGAGAGATACCATAAAACTATGGCACATAGGGATTCCCCTGTACTAAGCACAATTCAGCAGTAACAGCCCCCTAAGTTTGCCCATAGCCTGTACAGAGAGATACCATAAAACTATGGCACATAGGGATTCCCCTGTACTAAGCACAATTCAGCAGGAACAGCCCCCTAAGTTTGCCCATAGCCTGTACAGAGAGATACCATAAAACTATGGCACATAGGGATTCCCCTGTACTAAGCACAATTCAGCAGGAACAGCCCCCTAAGTTTGCCTATAGCCTGTACAGAGAGATACCATAAAATTATGGCAGCATAGGGATTCCCCTGTACTAAGCACAATTCAGCAGGAAGAGCCCCCTAAGTGTGCCTATAGCCTGTACAGAGAGATACCATAAAACTATGGCACATAGGGATTCCCCTGTACTAAGCACAATTCAGCAGGAAGAGCCCCCTAAGTGTGCCTATAGCCTGTACAGAGAGATACCATAAAACTATGGCACATAGGGATTCCCCTGTACTAAGCACAATTCAGCAGGAACAGCCCCCTAAGTTTGCCTACAGCCTGTACAGAGAGATACCATAAAACTATGGCACATAGAGATTCCCCTGTACTAGGCACAATTCAGCAGGAACAGCCCCCTAAGTTTGCCCATAGCCTGTACAGAGGGATACCATAAAACTATGGCACATAGGGATTCCCCTGTACTAAGCACAATTCAGCAGGAACAGCCCCCTAAGTTTGCTCATAGCCTGTACAGAGAGATACCATAAAACTATGGCACATAGGGATTCCCCTGTACTAAGCACAATTCAGCAGGAACAGCCCCCTAAGTTTGCCCATAGCCTGTACAGAGAGATACCATAAAACTATGGCACATAGGGATTCCCCTGTACTAAGCACAATTCAGCAGGAACAGCCCCTAAGTTTGCTCATAGCCTGTACAGAGAGATACCATAAAACTATGGCACATAGGGATTCCCCTGTACTAAGCACAATTCAGCAGGAACAGCCCCCTAAGTTTGCTCATAGCCTGTACAGAGAGATACCATAAAACTATGGCACATAGGGATTCCCCTGTACTAAGCACAATTCAGCAGGAACAGCCCCCTAAGTTTGCTCATAGCCTGTACAGAGAGATACCATAAAACTATGGCACATAGGGATTCCCCTGTACTAAGCACAATTCAGCAGGAACAGCCCCCTAAGTTTGCTCATAGCCTGTACAGAGAGATACCATAAAACTATGGCACATAGGGATTCCCCTGTACTAAGCACAATTCAGCAGGAACAGCCCCCTAAGTTTGCTCATAGACTGTACAGAGAGATACCATAAAACTATGGCACATAGGGATTCCCCTGTACTAAGCACAATTCAGCAGGAACAGCCCCCTAAGTTTGCTCATAGCCTGTACAGAGAGATACCATAAAACTATGGCACATAGGGATTCCCCTGTACTAAGCACAATTCAGCAGGAACAGCCCCCTAAGTTTGCTCATAGACTGTACAGAGAGATACCATAAAACTATGGCACATAGGGATTCCCCTGTACTAAGCACAATTCAGCAGGAACAGCCCCCTAAGTTTGCTCATAGACTGTACAGAGAGATACCATAAAACTATGGCACATAGGGATTCCCCTGTACTAAGCACAATTCAGCAGGAACAGCCCCCTAAGTTTGCTCATAGACTGTACAGAGAGATACCATAAAACTATGGCACATAGGGATTCCCCTGTACTCTGTGAAGTCAAGGGACACATTTAGCTGCAAGTTCCTGGCAGAGAAGGGGTGGGTAGGTGCCCGTGGGTGAATGGGTGCTAATTAGGAGGTGATCACATGGTTAATAGGAGAGTATTTATAGGGAATCACATGCTGCCAGTAATGTATAGTAGGGGAATCCCTTTTAATCACACACAGGGACAGACCTGTATAAACACGGAATAGTCTTTCCTGCCTTTAAACAGCCTGGCAGAACTGGCCTATCAAGTGCAGCCTATTGAGGAGCTACAGAGCCTGTCTGCACTATTTACATTGCTTTGTATGGCTTCTGCATGTATATCCACAGGGGATTCTGGGAGTTGTAGTTTTGCAGCATGGAAGGTTTTACAGTCCCGGTGTCAGATAACAGGATAGTACCCTTCCCCCACTTGCCCATATTAGGACCAAAGGGGGTTGACCCCTCCCATCCAGTACAGCCCCGCCCCATACCAGTACAGCCCCGCCCCATACCAGCTGCTGTAGTAGTTAATGATCACCTACAGTGTATGGGCTAGGGAGCGTGGGGCAGAGCTATGCGGGGAGGGGAGGGGATTTTCCCCCTAAACTGCCCCTCAGGCCAGAGCCACAAACACGTTGGGCCCAGTGACTCCTGGGAGCCTGAACTCACAGAGGTAAGATGGGAACTCAGTCCAAACAAGGGAGTCAGGGGGGGACAAGCAGTAGCCAGGGTCGGCCGACTTACCCCCCCCCCACTCACGTCTGAAATCCACACCGTGTTTGGCCAATTAGCAATTCATTGCATGGCTGTATAGAAAGCAGTGCAGTCTGCATCACCCGAAAGCACCAATCAGCAGCCCAGTATGTACATATAGCAGGTGAGGATTAAGTTGCCCTTTCTCTGGGATCTCCCCATAGTCTCTCTATACATTGTCATAGGGCATTATGGGAGAGAGTGAAAGAACTTTTAAAGGGGAAATACCCCTGTAGAGTTAATGTATAAACAGGGCAATGGGATATGTCTACAATTCCCAGCATGCCACGGGGAACGGCAGTGCGGAGAAACCCAGAGACTGAACGTTGGTGTGTTGTCTGGGAGTTGTAGTTGGGAGGAGGGCATGTAGGGAGGTCACAGAGGTACCCAACCTGTAGCCAATCAGAGCATTAGAACATCAATGGATCTAACCCAACCTGTAGCCAATCAGAGCATTAGAACATCAATGGATCTAACCCAACCTGTAGCCAATCAGAGCATTAGAACATCCATGGACCTAACCCAACCTGTAGCCAATCAGAGCATAAGAACATCCATGGACCTAACCCAACCTGTAGCCAATCAGAGCATTAGAACATCAATGGATCTAACCCAACCTGTAGCCAATCAGAGCATTAGAACATTAATGGAGCTAACCCAACCTGTAGCCAATCAGAGCATTAGAACATTAATGGAGCTAACCCAACCTGTAGCCAATCAGAGCATTAGAACATCTATGGAGCTAACCCAACCTGTAGCCAATCAGAGCATTAGAACATCCATGGAGCTAACCCAACCTGTAGCCAATCAGAGCATTAGAACATCCATGGAGCTAACCCAACCTGTAGCCAATCAGAGCATTAGAACATCCATGGAGCTAACCCAACCTGTAGCCAATCAGAGCATTAGAACATCCATGGAGCTAACCCAACCTGTAGCCAATCAGAGCATTAGAACATCCTTGGAGCTAACCCAACCTGTAGCCAATCAGAGCATTAGAATATCTATGGAGCTAACCCAACCTGTAGCCAATCAGAGCATTAGAACATCCATGGAGCTAACCCAACCTGTAGCCAATCAGAGCATTAGAACATCAATGGATCTAACCCAACCTGTAGCCAATCAGAGCATTAGAACATCCATGGACCTAACCCAACCTGTAGCCAATCAGAGCATTAGAACATCAATGGATCTAACCCAACCTGTAGCCAATCAGAGCATTAGAACATCAATGGATCTAACCCAACCTGTAGCCAATCAGAGCATTAGAACATCAATGAATCTAACCCAACCTGTAGCCAATCAGAGCATTAGAACATCAATGGATCTAACCCAACCTATAGCCAATCAGACCAATAGAACATCCATGGAGCTAACCCAACCTGTAGCCAATCAGAGCATTAGAACATCCATGGACCTAACCCAACCTGTAGCCAATCAGAGCATTAGAACATCAATGGATCTAACCCAACCTGTAGCCAATCAGAGCATTAGAACATCCATGGACCTAACCCAACCTGTAGCCAATCAGAGCATTAGAACATCAATGGATCTAACCCAACCTGTAGCCAATCAGAGCATTAGAACATTAATGGAGCTAACCCAACCTGTAGCCAATCAGAGCATTAGAACATCTATGGAGCTAACCCAACCTGTAGCCAATCAGAGCATTAGAACATCCATGGAGCTAACCCAACCTGTAGCCAATCAGAGCATAAGAACATCCATGGAGCTAACCCAACCTGTAGCCAATCAGAGCATTAGAACATCCTTGGAGCTAACCCAACCTGTAGCCAATCAGAGCATTAGAATATCTATGGAGCTAACCCAACCTGTAGCCAATCAGAGCATTAGAACATCCATGGAGCTAACCCAACCTGTAGCCAATCAGAGCATTAGAACATCAATGGATCTAACCCAACCTGTAGCCAATCAGAGCATTAGAACATCCATGGACCTAACCCAACCTGTAGCCAATCAGAGCATTAGAACATCAATGGATCTAACCCAACCTGTAGCCAATCAGAGCATTAGAACATCAATGGATCTAACCCAACCTGTAGCCAATCATAGCATTAGAACATCAATGGATCTAACCCAACCTGTAGCCAATCAGAGCATTAGAACATCAATGGATCTAACCCAACCTATAGCCAATCAGACCAATAGAACATCCATGGAGCTAACCCAACCTGTAGCCAATCAGAGCATTAGAACATCCATGGACCTAACCCAACCTGTAGCCAATCAGAGCATTAGAACATCAATGGATCTAACCCAACCTGTAGCCAATCAGAGCATTAGAACATCCATGGAGCTAACCCAACCTGTAGCCAATCAGAGCATTAGAACATCCATTGAGCTAACCCAACCCGTAGCCAATCAGAGCATTAGAACATCCATGGAGCTAACCCAACCTGTAGCCAATCAGACCATTAGAACATCCATGGAGCTAACCCAACCTGTAGCCAATCAGACCATTAGAACATCCATGGAGCTAACCCAACCTGTAGCCAATCAGTGCATTAGAACATTAATGGAGCTAACCCAACCTGTAGCCAATCAGAGCATTAGAACATTAATGGAGCTAAACCAACCTGTAGCCAATCAGAGCATTAGAACATCTATGGAGCTAACCCAACCTGTAGCCAATCAGAGCATTAGAACATCCATGGAGCTAACCCAACCTGTAGCCAATCAGAGCATTAGAACATCCATGGAGCTAGCCCAACCTGTAGCCAATCAGAGCATTAGATCATCCATGGAGCTAACCCAACCTGTAGCCAAATAGAGCATAAGAACATCCATGGAGCTAACCCAACCTGTAGCCAATCAGAGCATTAGATCATCCATGGAGCTAACCCAACCTGTAGCCAATCAGAGCATTAGAACATCCATGGAGCTAACCCAACCTGTAGCCAATCAGAGCATTAGAATATCTATGGCACTAACCCAACCTGTAGCCAATCAGAGCATTAGAACATCCATGGAGCTAACCCAACCTGTAGCCAATCAGAGCATTAGAATATCTAACGAGCTAACCCAACCTGTAGCCAATCAGAGCATTAGAACATCCATGGAGCTAACCCAACCTGTAGCCAATCAGAGCATTAGAACATCCATGGAGCTAACCCAACCTGTAGCCAATCAGAGCATTAGAACATCCATGGAGCTAATCCAA
Source organism: Xenopus tropicalis (assembly GCF_000004195.4). Lineage (NCBI taxonomy): Eukaryota > Metazoa > Chordata > Amphibia > Anura > Pipidae > Xenopus > Xenopus tropicalis. The sequence goes on from NC_030679.2 coordinate 5,337,603, forward strand.
CCTGTAGCCAATCAGAACATGAGAAAGTTCATAGACCAACCTGAAACCAGGGCCAATATAGATACCATGCAAAAGGCATTATTTCTCTGTTTCCAGGGTAACAGCGATGTGGGTGTCGGCGCTGAGACGTTGGGCTCCCAGTGCAGCCAATGCCGGGGTTCGCTCAGGGCCCACAGTGACACCGCAGAGACGTCTTCATGGTAAGTGGCCAAAAGTTGGCCGGTTGGCCCAAACTCTTTGCTGATGAAATCCTTTCATGCTGTGAGCTAATAGGTCACAGCTAATGTGCAACCAGCCAATAACATCTCCCCGCTGTACAGACGCGCCCCTCAGGATCCACCCCCGAGTGCAGGAGGCATTGGCCACCAGGGAACCGGTTGTGGCCCTGGAGAGCACAATTATCACACATGGAATGCCCTATCCCTATAATATAAGGTAGGCCCAGAGCATTCCTTCTCTGTATATTTGTATTTATATGAATGGCCGGGAGCTGCCATATAGTTTGTTGCTTCACTGATTTTATCATTAACTGACTCACAGAATGGCAAAGGAAGTGGAGGAAATCGTTAAGGCGAATGGTTCTGTGCCAGCCACGGTGGGCATCCTGCAGGGCAGGCTTCATGTTGGTCTCTGTGACGAGGAGCTGCAGTTCCTGGCACAAAGCAAAGACTGTGTTAAAGTGTCTCGTAGGGACCTGCCATATGTCCTAAGTCAGGTACAGTATGGGGGTACAGCTTATTGTGTGCCCAGAACATTCCCTCTCTGTATATTTGTATTTATACATATGGGTAGGGGGTGCCATAGTGTTTCCCTTAGACAGTACAGTATGGGGGTACAGCTTATTGTGTGCCCAGAACATTCCCTCTCTGTATATTTGTATTTATACATATGGGTAGGAGGTGCCATAGTGTTTCCCTTAGACAGTACAGTATGGGGGTACAGCTTATTGTGTGCCCAGAACATTCCTTCTCTGTATATTTGTATTTATACATATGGGTAGGAGGTGCCATAGTGTTTCCCTTAGACAGTACAGTATGGGGGTACAGCTTATTGTGTGCCCAGAGCATTCCTTCTCTGTATATTTGTATTTATACATATGGGTAGGGGGTGCCATAGTGTTTCCCTTAGACAGTACAGTATGGGGGTACAGCTTATTGTGTGCCCAGAACATTCCTTCTCTGTATATTTGTATTTATACATATGGGTAGGAGGTGCCATAGTGTTTCCCTTAGACAGTACAGTATGGGGTACAGCTTATTGTGTGCCCAGAACATTCCCTCTCTGTATATTTGTATTTATACATATGGGTAGGAGGTGCCATAGTGTTTCCCTTAGACAGTACAGTATGGGGGTACAGCTTATTGTGTGCCCAGAGCATTCCTTCTCTGTATATTTGTATTTATACATATGGGTAGGGGGTGCCATAGTGTTTCCCTTAGACAGTACAGTATGGGGGTACAGCTTATTGTGTGCCCAGAGCATTCCTTCTCTGTATATTTGTATTTATACATATGGGTAGGGGGTGCCATAGTGTTTCCCTTAGACAGTACAGTATGGGGGTACAGATTATTGTGTGCCCAGAACATTCCTTCTCTGTATATTTGTATTTATACATATGGGTAGGGGGTGCCATAGTATTTCCCTTAGACAGTACAGTATGGGGGTACAGCTTATTGTGTGCCCAGAACATTCCCTCTCTGTATATTTGTATTTATACATATGGGTAGGAGGTGCCATAGTGTTTGCCAGTACAGTATGGGGGTACAGCTTATTGTGTGCCCAGAACATTCCCTCTCTGTATATTTGTATTTATACATATGGGTAGGAGGTGCCATAGTGTTTGCCAGTACAGTATGGGGCCTATTCATAGTGAATATATGTTACAGGGTCTCTCAGGAGGCAGCACAGTATCGGGGACAATGATCGCGGCGCATCGAGCTGGAATCCCTGTGTTTGTGACTGGAGGGGTCGGGGGGGTTCACCACGAAGGAGAGAAGAGTAAGTGCGAGTAAAGCCAAACGTGGGCCATATTCACAATAAGATTGTCTGACCCAATTGCTTCCCCTTTAGCCATGGACGTCAGCGCCGACCTAACTGAACTGGGCCGGACGCCGGTGGCCGTGATTTCCGCGGGAGTGAAATCCATCCTGGATATTGGGCGGACCTTGGAATATCTGGTCAGTTGCTTCTCTGTAATGTAAAATTGCTCTTCTGAGCACATTTGCAGTTGACATGATTTTAGTTATTATGGTTTCCACGGTTTTAAACTGCTAGAAGCTTATGTTGCTGATGCTGGAAGAGTCTCCTGATGCTTCTCTGCCCAGTTCTTCTCTCCAATGGGACCGAGCATAGAAGAAGCATAGAGTCAGGAGATGCTTCCAGTATCAGCAATATAAGCTTATAGCTTCTCCACCAGGGGGCGACATTGTTACATATTTGTGTTATTAGCGGTGTAAAACTGCTGCATAAAGTCAAAGTAAACTAATAACATCATGGTTTCAGGAAACGGAAGGGGTTTGTGTTTCTACCTTTGGAGACTCCACGGATTTCCCAGCATTCTTCACTCCCAAGAGCGGGTTCAAGGCTCCGTGTCGAGGTGGAAGCAGCAAAGCTTATTGGTGAGCAAATGCCAGGACTACAGCATGCTAGAAAAAAAGGACAAGTAAAGTCAATATCAAAGAGGGGCAAAGTTGCTCATATTCCACCCTGCCCACTAGGTGTCACTGTTACCTAATGAGTATGTTTGGGTCCTATCAGCTCGTTCATTGGAGCTGGGGCTCAGCAGCGGCATCCTATTGGCCGTGCCCATCCCTGCGGAGCACGCGGCCCCCGGGAACGCGATCGAGGAGGCAGTTCAGCAAGCTCTGAGGGAGGCCAGGTGAGTGGTAAGTTTTAAAGGACAAGTAAACCCTAATAAAACAATTTTATCTGATTATTTATCCCCAATAATATTGTTTTTTTTTTTTTTTAGACTTCAGGGGGTGCAAGGAAAGGAAGTGACCCCATTCCTGCTGCAGAGAGTGAATGAGCTGACGGGGGGGCAGTCCCTGGAGTCCAGTATCCTTTGTATGGAAACCCATATACACAGCATATATAGGGGCCCTATAGAAATGTGTTCTATATATACAGGTATGGGACCTGTTATCCAGAATGCTCGGGACCTGGGGTTTTCTGGACAAGGGGTCTTTCCATAATTTGGATCTCCATACCTTAAGTCTACTAAAAAATCATTTAAACCCAATAGGACTGTTCTGCCCCAATAAGGGGTAATTATATCTTAGTTGGGATCAAGTACAGGTACTGTTTTATTATTACAGAGAAAAGGGAATCATTTAACCATTAAATAAACCCAATAGGGCTGTTCTGCCCCAATAAGGGGTAATTATATCTTAGTTGGGATCAAGTACAGGTACTGTTTTATTATTACAGAGAAAAGGGAATCATTTCACCATGAAATAAACCCAATAGGGCTGTTCTGCCCCAATAAGGGGTAATTATATCTTAGTTGGGATCAAGTACAGGTACTGTTTTATTATTACAGAGAAAAGGGAATCATTTAACCATTAAATAAACCCAATAGGGCTGTTCTGCCCCCAATAAGGGGTAATTATATCTTAGTTGGGATCAAGTAAAGGTACTGTTTTATTATTACAGAGAAAAGGGAATCATTTAACCATTAAATAAACCCAATAGGGCTGTTCTGCCCCAATAAGGGGTAATTATATCTTAGTTGGGATCAAGTACAGGTACTGTTTTATTATTACAGAGAAAAGGGAATCATTTAACCATTAAATAAACCCAATAGGACTGTTCTGCCCCAATAAGGGGTAATTATATCTTAGTTGGGATCAAGTACAGGTACTGTTTTATTATTACAGAGAAAAGGGAATCATTTAACCATTAAATAAACCCAATAGGGCTGTTCTGCCCCAATAAGGGGTAATTATATCTTAGTTGGGATCAAGTACAGGTACTGTTTTATTATTACAGAGAAAAGGGAATCATTTAACCATTAAATAAACCCAATAGGGCTGTTCTGCCCCAATAAGGGGTAATTATATCTTAGTTGGGATCAAGTACAGGTACTGTTTTATTATTACAGAGAAAAGGGAATCATTTTTAAAAATTGGAATTATTTGCTTATAATGGAGTCTATGGGAGATGGCCTTTCCGTAATTCAGAACTCTCTAGATAAAAGGTTTCCTGATAAGGGATCCTATACCTGTATATGATAATATGGTGTCTCTGGGAATTTAAACCAGTAAGTTTGGACCAATTAAGGAATTTGATAAGTGTCTGAAGTGTTTCCTTACATGGGTTTTGTCTAGATATTGCACTCATAAAGAATAATGCCAGGGTGGGCAGCAGAATTGCTGTTGCACTCAGCCAGCTGAGAAATCCTAAGGGTGGGCAGAGGAAAAAGCCTGGCACCCCTGGCACAGAGAGTGAGCCCCCCATGGATTCCAGGCCAGTAAGTTATCACTTCAGTTACTCTAAGCTGTTCCTGCTGAATTGTGCTTAGTACAGGGGAATCCCTATGTGCCATAGTTTTATGGTATCTCTCTGTACAGGCTATGGGCAAACTTAGGGGGCTGTTCCTGCTGAATTGTGCTTAGTACAGGGGAATCCCTATGTGCCATAGTTTTATGGTATCTCTCTGTACAGGCTATGAGCAAACGTAGGGGGCTGTTCCTGCTGAATTGTGCTTAGTACAGGGGAATCCCTATGTGCCATAGTTTTATGGTATCCCTCTGTACAGGCTATGAGCAAACTTAGGGGGCTGTTCCTGCTGAATTGTGCTTAGTACAGGGGAATCCCTATGTGCCATAGTTTTATGGTATCTCTCTGTACAGGCTATGGGCAAACTTAGGGGGCTGTTCCTGCTGAATTGTGCTTAGTACGGGGGAATCCCTATGCTGCCATAGTTTTATGGTATCTCTCTGTACAGGCTATGGGCAAACTTAGGGGGCTGTTCCTGCTGAATTGTGCTTAGTACAGGGGAATCCCTATGTGCCATAGTTTTATGGTATCTCTCTGTACAGGCTATGAGCAAACGTAGGGGGCTGTTCCTGCTGAATTGTGCTTAGTACAGGGGAATCCCTATGTGCCATAGTTTTATGGTATCCCTCTGTACAGGCTATGAGCAAACTTAGGGGGCTGTTCCTGCTGAATTGTGCTTAGTACAGGGGAATCCCTATGTGCCATAGTTTTATGGTATCTCTCTGTACAGGCTATGGGCAAACTTAGGGGGCTGTTCCTGCTGAATTGTGCTTAGTACGGGGGAATCCCTATGCTGCCATAGTTTTATGGTATCTCTCTGTACAGGCTATGGGCAAACTTAGGGGGCTGTTCCTGCTGAATTGTGCTTAGTACAGGGGAATCCCTATGTGCCATAGTTTTATGGTATCTCTCTGTACAGGCTATGGGCAAACTTAGGGGTCTGTTCCTGCTGAATTGTGCTTAGTACAGGGGAATCCCTATGTGCCATAGTTTTATGGTATCTCTCTGTACAGGCTATGAGCAAACTTAGGGGGCTGTTCCTGCTGAATTGTGCTTAGTACAGGGGAATCCCTATGTGCCATAGTTTTATGGTATCCCTCTGTACAGGCTATGAGCAAACTTAGGGGGCTGTTCCTGCTGAATTGTGCTTAGTACAGGGGAATCCCTATGTGCCATAGTTTTATGGTATCTCTCTGTACAGGCTATGGGCAAACTTAGGGGGCTGTTCCTGCTGAATTGTGCTTAGTACGGGGGAATCCCTATGCTGCCATAGTTTTATGGTATCTCTCTGTACAGGCTATGGGCAAACTTAGGGGGCTGTTCCTGCTGAATTGTGCTTAGTACAGGGGAATCCCTATGTGCCATAGTTTTATGGTATCTCTCTGTACAGGCTATGGGCAAACTTAGGGGGCTGTTCCTGCACACAGTAAGCTATGTTAATATTTTCTACTTTTCCTTAAAATTATATAATTATTATAATTATGTATTCTAGGTTGTGATTGGCGGCATCAATGTGGACTTTATAGCCAAGGCAGCTCATGACTCTATGGTGGTAAGTCCTGTGCTTCCTATAGGTACCTACCTAGTGCTACCGACCCCTATTTCTGTAGGGAAATGAGAGCAGGGCAGGCAGTAACCCTTCCAACACTTTCCCCTGTCTCTGCCCCTATATATTAGGTACCTACCTAGTGCTACCAACCCCTATTTCTGTAGGGAAATGAGAGCAGGGCAGGCAGTAACCCTCCCAACACTTTCCCCTGTCTCTGCCCCTATATATTAGGTACCTACCTAGTGCTACCAACCCCTATTTCTGTAGGGAAATGAGAGCAGGGCAGGCAGTAACCCTTCCAACACTTTCCCCTGTCTCTGCCCCTATATATTAGGTACCTACCTAGTGCTACCAACCCCTATTTCTGTAGGGAAATGAGAGCAGGGCAGGCAGTAACCCTTCCAACACTTTCCCCTGTCTCTGCCCCTATATATTAGGTACCTACCTAGTGCTACCAACCCCTATTTCTGTAGGGAAATGAGAGCAGGGCAGGCAGTAACCCTTCCAACACTTTCCCCTGATCTTTTTTGAGGCCAATTAACACCATTAATGGGATGTTCCATTTTGCTTCCCCCCCTACAGTTCGGAGGACAGACGAACCCCGGGCAAGTCCACCAGTCGTTCGGAGGGGTGGGTCGGAACCTTGCAGGTGAGCAGTTTTCATTCTGGTTGGACTGGCTAGTGATGGACCCACTCATATTAGAAAGTGCCAGCTGATAGAGGGTAAGTGGGAACCCCACAAACTGTAACCCTGTGTACCCCTACTCTATACAGATTGCCTGTGCCGGCTGGGGGCCAAGCCCTTATTCATCTCCGCGTTGGGGCAGGACGAGCACGCAAACTCCGTGATGCACTATTGCTCCCATATGGTGAGTTTCACCTTTATACATAATCCAAGGTTTGTGATTGGGTTAATTTCCCCTTTAAATACCCTTCTTGTTGCAGGACATGGGCGGAGTTGCCCGCCTAAAGGGCCACAATACCGCCACCTACTGCGCCGTGATCAGCGGGACCGGCGAGCTGAGCCTGGGACTCGGGGACATGGATATCCATCAGCAAATAACTGAAAACTATGTAAGATGGACCAATCTGATTGTTCTGTTTCCCTGATTGGCTAATAACCCTAGCTCTGTGAAAGTATGCAACCCTGATTGGCTACAGGTTACATCTAAACCTGTGAAGGTTCTAATTCTCTGATTGGATACAGGTCAATGTCCTAAAGTATGTGTAGCCCTGCGTCCATTCTGATGCTCTGATTGACTGTAGGTTTGTCCTCCCTGGAATGGTCCAGAATGTTTATACAGACCCCTAATCCGGAAACCCATTATCCAGAAAGTTCCGAATTACGGAAAGGCCATCTCCCATAGACTCCATTATAAATGATTGCTTTTCTCTGTAATAATAAAACAGTACCTGTACTTGATCCCAACTAAGATATAATTACCCCTTATTGGGGCAGAACAGCCCTATTGGGTTTATTTAATGGTTAAATGATTCCCTTTTCTCTGTAATAATAAAACAGTACCTGTACTTGATCCCAACTAAGATATAATTACCCCTTATTGGGGGCAGAACAGCCCTATTGGGTTTATTTAATGGTTAAATGATTCCCTTTTCTCTGTAATAATAAAACAGTACCTGTACTTGATCCCAACTAAGATATAATTACCCCTTATTGGGGGCAGAACAGCCCTATTGGGTTTATTTCATGGTTAAATGATTCCCTTTTCTCTGTAATAATAAAACAGTACCTGTACTTGATCCCAACTAAGATATAATTACCCCTTATTGGGGGCAGAACAGCCCTATTGGGTCAAATTACTGTTGAAATAATTGTTTTAGTAAAGTTAAGGTAGGAGATCCAATATCCGGAAAACCCCAGGTCCCGAGCATTCTGGATAATGGGTCCCATATCTGTATATATCTGTAGGTAAAACTACTTATAAGATAAGTGGCATATTTACCCTTTAATCTATAAATGACTAAAGGCCCCCTATCCCTAGTGCCCCAAAATAAAAGCCCCCCAGCATAATTTGACAGTTGTCATGATTGGATCCTTTGGGGGGGGGCTTTTATTTTGGGGCACTGGGGGCCTTTATGCATGGGGCAATAGTTACATGGAGCTCAGGAATGCAGCGGGGGCTGGGGGGGGGGTAGTTACAGGGTAGCTCCGCCCCTACAGGCACTTTGTTGCTAAGGCCTCTGGATCTGCCAAAGCCTCTCGATGACAGGAAAATCCTAAAATTTGTTGTGAGTGACAGGGCCAAGAAAAGACTTCATGCAGGGGGGGGGGGGGTGATGGAAAGTGTGACGCGAGCGGCCATGTTGTATCCTGTACACTGACCAATGGGATAAAATCATCATCATCATCATGTGTTTCTATGGTATTAATGGTTCCCCTCAGGTGTCTCAGTTTGCAGACTGTCTCGCCCAGGCCCGGCTGGTCTGTATAGATGGAAACATTCCCCTCTCAACCATCCAATACGTGTGCGGGCTCAGCAGGCGTCATGGGGTGCCAGGTCAGTGCCCCCCCAATATTATTATAGGTGTCTCTATAGATGAAGCAAATCCCAATTGTTTTCATGTTCGGCAGTTTGCTTTGAGCCGACGGATGAGGATAAATCGTGTAAACCGTTCCTCTCGGACAGCTGGACAGCCCTGAGCTTCATCTCCCCAAACCTCAAGGAGCTGATAGGGATCAACAGGGCCCTGGGGTACCCCGTGCCTCAAGGTGAGATATGGGGGGCTGTCCTACCCGACATAATACCCATATACAGCTTAGTGTGTGCCCAGAGCATTCCTTCTCTGTATATTTGTATTTATACATATGGGTAGGGGGTGCCATAGTGTTTCCCTTAGACAGTACAGTATGGGGGTACAGCTTATTGTGTACCCAGAACATTCCTTCTCTGTATATTTGTATTTATACATATGGGTAGGGGGTGCCATAGTGTTTCCCTTAGACAGTACAGTATGGGGGTACAGCTTATTGTGTGCCCAGAACATTCCTTCTCTGTATATTTGTATTTATACATATGGGTAGGGGGTGCCATAGTGTTTCCCTTAGACAGTACAGTATGGGGGTACAGCTTATTGTGTGCCCAGAACATTCCTTCTCTGTATATTTGTATTTATACATATGGGTAGGAGGTGCCATAGTGTTTCCCTTAGACAGTACAGTATGGGGGTACAGCTTATTGTGTGCCCAGAACATTCCTTCTCTGTATATTTGTATTTATACATATGGGTAGGGGGTGCCATAGTGTTTCCCTTAGACAGTACAGTATGGGGGTACAGCTTATTGTGTGCCCAGAACATTCCTTCTCTGTATATTTGTATTTATACATATGGGTAGGGGGTGCCATAGTGTTTCCCTTAGACAGTACAGTATGGGGGTACAGCTTATTGTGTGCCCAGAACATTCCTTCTCTGTATATTTGTATTTATACATATGGGTAGGAGGTGCCATAGTGTTTCCCTTAGACAGTACAGTATGGGGGTACAGCTTATTGTGTGCCCAGAACATTCCTTCTCTGTATATTTGTATTTATACATATGGGTAGGGGGTGCCATAGTGTTTCCCTTAGACAGTACAGTATGGGGGTACAGCTTATTGTGTGCCCAGAACATTCCTTCTCTGTATATTTGTATTTATACATATGGGTAGGGGGTGCCATAGTGTTTCCCTTAGACAGTACAGTATGGGGGTACAGCTTATTGTGTGCCCAGAACATTCCCTCTCTGTATATTTGTATTTATACATATGGGTAGGGGGTGCCATAGTGTTTCCCTTAGACAGTACAGTATGGGGGTACAGCTTATTGTGTGCCCAGAACATTCCCTCTCTGTATATTTGTATTTATACATATGGGTAGGGGGTGCCATAGTGTTTCCCTTAGACAGTACAGTATGGGGGTACAGCTTATTGTGTGCCCAGAACATTCCTTCTCTGTATATTTGTATTTATACATATGGGTAGGGGGTGCCATAGTGTTTCCCTTAGACAGTACAGTATGGGGGTACAGCTTATTGTGTGCCCAGAACATTCCTTCTCTGTATATTTGTATTTATACATATGGGTAGGGGGTGCCATAGTGTTTCCCTTAGACAGTACAGTATGGGGGTACAGCTTATTGTGTGCCCAGAACATTCCTTCTCTGTATATTTGTATTTATACATATGGCTAGGAGGTGCCATAGTGTTTCCCTTAGACAGTACAGTATGGGGGTACAGCTTATTGTGTGCCCAGAACATTCCTTCTCTGTATATTTGTATTTATACATATGGGTAGGAGGTGCCATAGTGTTTCCCTTAGACAGTACAGTATGGGGGTACAGCTTATTGTGTGCCCAGAACATTCCTTCTCTGTATATTTGTATTTATACATATGGGTAGGGGGTGCCATAGTGTTTCCCTTAGACAGTACAGTATGGGGGTACAGCTTATTGTGTGCCCAGAACATTCCTTCTCTGTATATTTGTATTTATACATATGGGTAGGGGGTGCCATAGTGTTTCCCTTAGACAGTACAGTATGGGGGTACAGCTTATTGTGTGCCCAGAACATTCCCTCTCTGTATATTTGTATTTATACATATGGGTAGGGGGTGCCATAGTGTTTCCCTTAGACAGTACAGTATGGGGGTACAGCTTATTGTGTGCCCAGAACATTCCCTCTCTGTATATTTGTATTTATACATATGGGTAGGGGGTGCCATAGTGTTTCCCTTAGACAGTACAGTATGGGGGTACAGCTTATTGTGTGCCCAGAACATTCCTTCTCTGTATATTTGTATTTATACATATGGGTAGGGGGTGCCATAGTGTTTCCCTTAGACAGTACAGTATGGGGGTACAGCTTATTGTGTGCCCAGAACATTCCCTCTCTGTATATTTGTATTTATACATATGGGTAGGGGGTGCCATAGTGTTTCCCTTAGACAGTACAGTATGGGGGTACAGCTTATTGTGTGCCCAGAACATTCCTTCTCTGTATATTTGTATTTATACATATGGGTAGGGGGTGCCATAGTGTTTCCCTTAGACAGTACAGTATGGGGGTACAGCTTATTGTGTGCCCAGAACATTCCTTCCTCTTCTTCTGCCCAGAGCTTCCCCGTGCCCTTGATGACACCCTGGACATGGCGCTCACCCTCTCCGTGCCGCTGCTGGAACATTTGGCCTGTGTGATCGTGACGCTCGGTGCTAATGGCGTCCTGTTGTGCGGCCACTCACACAGGGGGACTTTGTCGCTTGGCCTCAAAACAAAAGTGAGTACCCTGGGTACCTTGTGCCCAATCAAACACTGGAGAAGCTTTAACCCTTGCATGCCCGAAGCTGAATAGGGTTTTAGAACTGATTCATTTAAAGGCCAAGTAAACCCACAAGTCCAACTGAATACATTGAAATTCAATTGTATCATAATCTTATTGTCCTTACTCTGCCAGATCCACACCGGGGAAATGTGTGCCGTATATTACCCAGCAGCCCCTGTTGCAGCGGAGGAAATCGTCAATGTATCCGGCGCCGGCGACAGGTAAAAATCCTGGATCCTGATTGGGCAATAGGCATTAATTATTATTGGAAAATTGAACTTTTTCTATATATTTTTATCTAACGGTTCTGAGAATGGGTTCTGGGTCCAACCCTGGAGTTCTCTCGCCACAGAACCAGGAGAAATGTGGGCGGGTCCAGGGGAGGGAACGATAATGAGCTGGGTCTCTTTCTCCATTCCTGCAGCTTCATGGCCGGGTTACTGTCCGGGGTCCTTGCCCAGTCGGACCCAAACACCTGTGTGAGGATGGGGCTCCTAGCCGCTCGGCTCTCTCTCTGCTCCCAGGGGCCCATCTCGTCCCTCATCTCTGCGGCCAGCGTCAACCCTCAACAAGTGGAAGCCATAGACTGGCCAGAACCCAAACAGTGGCCCATTGGCCCATTGCTCACCAGTAGCCACCAGTCAAAATCCTAGAGGAGACACGCCCATGGATTTGGTAACATTGGCCAACTGATAGAATCAATATGGCAGCTCCACACCCAGTTAAGGAAGCCCTGGGCAATGTAGAAGGTATTGAATTCCCATAGGTTCCATTGCCGACGTCCCCATCCCTCGGGCCAATGACTTTCTTCTCTCCGTCCCTATGACATTATCATTTGATTGTAAGCTCTATGGGTTAGAGAATGATTGTGATGAACAGAAATAAAGCACCGATTTGTGACCTCACTTCTCCGACTGTTATTCCAGTGGGCGAAAACCTGCACGGAACAGATGTGGTTCTCAAGAAGGGGGCGGAGGGGGGGTCATTGTTTTGCCTAAATCCCAAAAGCTCTATAGAAATCCCCATAGCAGATCCCCTGTTGACTTATTAAGAAGAGAGCTAAGCCGTGCGCTTTAGGGCCGTACAGGCAGCTTTGCAGGCAGCGGCGGCGGTAGCAACCATATCCAATGGTAGTTACGGTGATACCCATGACCTCATCGTATGTGGTTTGTGCAGAACTATGGGATGAAGGGGGTCGGTGTTGTATTTGGGACCTTCAATGTTGAAAGATGGGTTGGAAAGAATGCACGGGCTCCTTTGGGTGGTGGCGTTGGGTGGGGGGGGGGTATATGAAGGGTGATGTCAGGATGGAAGGATATTTTCCATTGTGGTGGTGAGTCCCCAGGTGTGTAGAGGAATTGTGTTGTCATTGAAAAATAAGGGTGGGGGGGAGCGGAGTTGCTATATAAGCCCTACAGATGGGTGCTGGGGAGGTAGATCGGCCAACGTCCCATACCAAGAGGTCCCATCCCATACCAAGAGGGTGCTGAAGACTTCTGACCAAGCAAAGAGGAACCATGAAGCTCTGGTACCTGCTGTGGGCTGCCATCTTGGTGGTGGAACTCAGTCCATTGACTCGAGCCGGTAAGAAAAGGGACAGTAGAAAACTGCCCACGAGGACCCCCCAGATGCTCCACAGAATGGGCATCACTCCCGGAGGCCGTATGACCAAGAGCGGGGTAGTTACCCCCGATGGGGGTATGAACTCCTGGATCAAACCCGCTGGTGGAGCTGAAGGACAGAAGGACACAGTGGCCGGAGAGGGGAACTCGCTGAGGGTGAAGGATTCTGGGTCTAATCATCCGCTGAAGGGATTTGGCACGTTCAATGCGGACACGGTAAGAGACTGTTGGGCGGCCAACATGTGGGTTTGTAGCTATTGTTGACTGTAGCCCCCAGTATTGTAGATCTGTTAAGCTGTAGCCACCAATGAGCATTGCTTTTATAGAGAACCTCATTGCCTTAGGCTTCATTTTAGGTCCAGGTAAAGGTCCCTTGTCCAAAGTCCAATGTTGGAAGTATATGGGGCATCAGATGTCCATGGACCTAAAGTGGTTCAATAAGTACAATTTGGCCTGGTCCTCAAGTGCGACCATGAGGGTCGGGGCAATTGCCATTAGGAAGATTGAGGAGTCATTTTGGGTGTCTTGAGTGATGAAAAACCTAGAGGTTGAACTAGTTGCTTAAATCTGATTGGCTAACCCAAACTCTGCGTTCTCTTTGGCCAGCATTCCTGTGATGGGATCTTTGCTCGTTCCTGCAACAAACCTTCTGACTGCGATGGTTGCCTGGGACTCTTCAGCTGCCAGATACCCCAGGGCAAGTGCAATCTGAAAAGTGTCACCAGGAGGGCAGGTAACTGGGTCCAATGATGGGACTGGGGGGGGGGGCAACATCCAAATCTCACACTAACTGACCTCCAAGCTACAATTTCAGGTGTATCTGGGAAAGGCAATGGCCATTTTCCCTAAATGTCACCCTAACTGGCCTTCAGGCTGAGACCTCCTGTTATTGCCAGGGGGACAGCAGCCCCAAGGTTATAGAACCACTGGTTTAGGGTCTAATGAAGGTTCTAGACTAGACTTGAAGTCAATTTTGGTTTAAACATTGAATGAAGGTTTGCTGTAGGCTTTGGTCTTCATATTGGTAGTTGAGGGTCTGATCTAGGTGAGCATTCCATGTTCCACACTCCTATATCTTTGTAGGATAAGTTCTGATGGTGGTATGGACTCTAGGTTTGGGGCAAGTCTTCCAGTTGGGTTCTCATCTAAGCATTAAAGAGAAGAAGATGGTTCAGGTTGCCTTTCTTCTTCTTCTCCCACAGCTCAGTTCCATGAGAATCTTCAGAAGGTTCTTGAAATCGACATGGTGAGCCCCTGAAGAAGGACCTTCTGGAGAGCTCGGAACAGATACAAACCAATAGCACAACTCTAGGCTTTGGAAGTGGAACAGATGGTTTTAGCCAAGCTGTTTATCACACTGACCTTTGCTTCTACTGCCAACCTCGTCTGCTACTTACCTGCTGCTGTATCCAACTAAGGGACCAAATATGGACATTATACTCAAGCGTGGGCTTCTTTATATTGTCACCTCCAAAGCTGCCTTAGAACACTCAAGGTGCCGTCTCTCAAAACTACTGCGCAACTGTCCCCAATCTATTGGACTCCCCTTGACATAAAACATATATTCAGTTGCAGTACCGTTTCCCGCCACTTTCAGCCAGCAGCCACTTTTCCCATAGGGATGCAATAAAACAGCGCCACAGTGAGAAAATGGGCCAAATGATGGCCGCCATGGCTTCATAGCATAACAGCGCCTCTATACTGTTAATGTAACCCATTTGCCTACTTGCCCTTTGATGCACAACCAAGCGGAATAAATGTATATTTATGTATTTATCAGAGGGTCAGAATATTGTATTTTGATAAACGCTCTATATATCCCATAATATACTGACATGTGACTCCAGGCGCTACTAACATTTCAGGGGATGCTGGGTACTGTAGTTTCGCTATAGCTGGTTCAGAACAGTTCTAGCTTGCTAAGGATGCTGGGATCTGTAGTTTCGCTACAGCCGATTCAGAACAGGTTCTAGCTTGCTAAGGATGCCGGGATCTGTAGTTTCGCTATAGCCGGTTCAGAACAGGTTCTAGCTTGCTAAGGATGCCGGGATCTGTACTTTCGCTATAGTTGGTTCAGAACAGGTTCTAGCTTGCTAAGGATGCCGGGATCTGTACTTTCGCTATAGTTGGTTCAGAACAGGTTCTAGCTTGCTAAGGATGCTGGGGTCTGTAGTTTCGCTATAGTTGGTTCAGAAGGTTCTAGCTTGCTAAGGATGCTGGGGTCTGTAGTTTCGCTATAGTTGGTTCAGAACAGGTTCTAGCTTGCTAAGGATGCTGGGGTCTGTAGTTTCGCTATAGTTGGTTCAGAACAGGTTCTAGCTTGCTAAGGATGCTGGGGTCTGTAGTTTCGCTATAGTTGGTTCAGAACAGGTTCTAGCTTGCTAAGGATGCTGGGATCTGTAGTTTCGCTATAGTTGGTTCAGAACAGGTTCTAGCTTGCTAAGGATGCTGGGGTCTGTAGTTTCGCTATAGTTGGTTCAGAACAGGTTCTAGCTTGCTAAGGATGCTGGGGTCTGTAGTTTCGCTATAGTTGGTTCAGAACAGGTTCTAGCTTGCTAAGGATGCTGGGATCTGTAGTTTCGCTATAGTTGGTTCAGAACAGGTTCTAGCTTGCTAAGGATGCTGGGGTCTGTAGTTTCGCTATAGTTGGTTCAGAACAGGTTCTAGCTTGCTAAGGATGCTGGGGTCTGTAGTTTCGCTATAGTTGGTTCAGAACAGGTTCTAGCTTGCTAAGGATGCTGGGATCTGTAGTTTCGCTATAGTTGGTTCAGAACAGGTTCTAGCTTGCTAAGGATGCTGGGGTCTGTAGTTTCGCTATAGTTGGTTCAGAACAGGTTCTAGCTTGCTAAGGATGCTGGGGTCTGTAGTTTCGCTATAGTTGGTTCAGAACAGGTTCTAGCTTGCTAAGGATGCTGGGATCTGTAGTTTCGCTATAGTTGGTTCAGAACAGGTTCTAGCTTGCTAAGGATGCTGGGGTCTGTACTTTCGCTATAGTTGGTTCAGAACAGGTTCTAGCTTGCTAAGGATGCTGGGGTCTGTAGTTTCGCTATAGTTGGTTCAGAACAGGTTCTAGCTTGCTAAGGATGCTGGGGTCTGTAGTTTCGCTATAGTTGGTTCAGAACAGGTTCTAGCTTGCTAAGGATGCTGGGATCTGTAGTTTCGCTAAAGCTGGTTCAGAACAGGTTCTAGATGGTTCAGAACAGGTTCTAGATGGTTCAGAACAGGTTCTAGATGGTTCAGAACAGGTTCTAGCTTGCTAAGGATGCTGGGATCTGTAGTTTAGGGCAGTGTTTTTCAACCTTTTTTGGGCAGAGGCACACTTGTTTCATGAAAAAAATCACGAGGCACACCACCATTAGAAAATGTTAAAAAATTTAACTCTGTGCCCAGCAGCAGTGCCCCCTAGTACATTGGTGCCAAGAGCAGTGCCCCCCTAGTACATTGGTGCCAAGAGCAGTGCCCCCCTAGTACATTGGTGCCAAGAGCAGTGCCCCCCTAGTACACTGGTGCCCAGCAGCAGTGCCCCCCTAGTACATTGGTGCCAAGAGCAGTGCCCCCCTAGTACATTGGTGCCCAGCAGCAGTGCCCCCCTAGTACATTGGTGCCAAGAGCAGTGCCCCCCTAGTACATTGGTGCCCAGCAGCAGTGCCCCCCTAGTACATTGGTGCCAAGAGCAGTGCCCCCCTAGTACACTGGTGCCCAGCAGCAGTGCCCCCCTAGTACATTGGTGCCAAGAGCAGTGCCCCCCCTAGTACATTGGTGCCCAGCAGCAGTGCCCCCCTAGTACATTGGTGCCAAGAGCAGTGCCCCCCCTAGTACATTGGTGCCCAGCAGCAGTGCCCCCTAGTACATTTGGTGCCAAGAGCAGTGCCCCCTTAGTACATTGGTGCCCAGCAGCAGTGCCCCCCTAGTACATTGGTGCCAAGAGCAGTGCCCCCCTAGTACATTGGTGCCCAGCAGCAGTGCCCCCCTAGTACATTGGTGCCAAGAGCAGTGCCCCCCTAGTACATTGGTGCCCAGCAGCAGTGCCCCCCTAGTACATTGGTGCCAAGAGCAGTGCCCCCCTAGTACATTGGTGCCCAGCAGCAGTGCCCCCCTAGTACATTGGTGCCAAGAGCAGTGCCCCCCTAGTACATTGGTGCCCAGCAGCAGTGCCCCCCTAGTACATTGGTGCCAAGAGCAGTGCCCCCCTAGTACACTGGTGCCCAGCAGCAGTGCCCCCCTAGTACATTGGTGCCAAGAGCAGTGCCCCCCTAGTACATTGGTGCCCAGCAGCAGTGCCCCCCTAGTACATTGGTGCCAAGAGCAGTGCCCCCCTAGTACATTGGTGCCAAGAGCAGTGCCCCCCTAGTACATTGGTGCCCAGCAGCAGTGCCCCCCTAGTACATTGGTGCCCAGCAGCAGTGCCCCCCTAGTACATTGGTGCCAAGAGCAGTGCCCCCCTAGTACATTGGTGCCCAGCAGCAGTGCCCCCCTAGTACATTGGTGCCAAGAGCAGTGCCCCCCTAGTACATTGGTGCCCAGCAGCAGTGCCCCCCAGTACATTGGTGCCAAGAGCCAGCCCCCCTAGTACATTGGTGCCCAGCAGCAGTGCCCCCCTAGTACATTGGTGCCAAGAGCAGTGCCCCCCTAGTACATTGGTGCCCAGCAGCAGTGCCCACCTAGTACATTGGTGCCAAGAGCCAGCCCCCCTAGTACATTGGTGCCCAGCAGCAGTGCCCCCATAAGTCAGTGTGCCCCGTGGCCCCCCCTAATACATTGGTGCCCAGCAGCATTTTACTCTTCGGCGGCTTCAGCAGCATCTTCCCCTCAGGCGCGCCAACTCTGCACTTCTGCCTACACGCGGCCGCACACAGGCCCTTTTATAGCGTTGCGCCCCGTGCGTACTGACGTCACCCGTACACACGGGGCGCAACCAATGACAGGGCCCGGATTTTTTTTTGAAAGTAAAAATTGCAGCCCTGCCTACGGCACACCAGGCAACATCTCACGGCACACTAGTGTGCCGCGGAACAGCGGTTGAAAAACGCTGGTTTAGGGCACTTTTTATTGGATTGACCCTTCAATGCCCCCCCCCCAATCCCTAGAGTCTGCAGAATGTGGGGGGGGGGGGGGGGACCTCTTTCATCTCCAGTTTCCAGTGCAAGTCCCAACAGAACCAGTGCAAGTCCCAACAGAACCAGTGCAAGTCCCAACAGAACCATGGGAAGTCCCAACAGAACCATGGGAGGTTTGGAATAAACTTTAGCTGTCAAACCTTTACCTTTAGGGGTTTCAAAAAACTGTTGCCCCCCCCCCCCCCCAGCATAATCATTTAGGAAAAGAAGCCACAAGGTTTTATTAGAAATTATATTTATAGATATTTATATATATAAGTATACATTAATGCACAGCACTACCCCCAGAGGGCGCTGTCTAGCTCTGTCCATCTGCATTACAGGAGATATTATTAGTGGTTTCAGGAGGCCTATAGTACATTGTGTCTGTATCCACCAATGTTTAGTCAATGGAGTGGGAGGAGCATATTTATTGAGGTTCCCATCATAGCAAGGGGGTGGGCTGTATGGCAGCTTCTACCTACGACTGTATGGCAGCTTCTACCTACGACTGTCTGGCAGCTTCTACCTACGACTGTCTGGCCACCAGTGTTACCCTATGGTGCAGGCAGTTGCCCTGGTAACAAGTGTCACACACACACGGCGTCTCTTGATGAACTACATGTCCCAGCATCCCCTAACAGCAGTGCTGGCATATGGAGAGTTGCAGTTATTGGATAAGGCAGCCACTTGCAGTTGCCCCTGGTTACATGAATCCGGTGTCCTGTCACTAATGGTCGCCTAAGTACTGAGCTCTAATTCATTCTACTTCCTGGGCTGTTCTCCTTCCCCTGGTCAGAGTGGGTTCTCTACTGCAGTGATCTTTATAGGAAATGGAAAGTAGGTAAACTGATAACTGGCCACTAGAGGGAGCAGTTTCTCCTATAAACCTTCAGGTTAACTTTTAGTATTTGATAGAATGGCCTATTCTTCATTATTTATTTGTTACAGCAGCCCAGGAACAGTGAATCAGAGCGGTAACTAGTGTCCTGCAGGCCCCAGTACAATGTTTGTCCCCAAGCTACCACCTTTTACTGCCCCCTAGTCCTCCATAGACCCTGCTGGGGTTGGTGCAGACTTCACTTATCAAGCTAAAAGATCCTATCTGACCATGGGAAAGAGAGCAGCCCAGAATACTGAAGTAAAGAGAATATGAGCTCTGTACCTGGGTAAGTAAGGGGAAGATATTCCTGTCTGACCATGGGAAAGAGAGCAGCCCAGGAGCAGGAAGTACAGAGAACCAGAGCTCTGTACCTGGGTAAGTACTGGGGGGAGATTGGATTCACTTACCCAGGGCGGGGGGGGGGGGGTTTCCTGTCTGACCATGGGAAAGAGAGCAGCCCAGGAGCAGGAAGTACAGAGAATCAGAGCTCTGTACCTGGGTAAGTACTGGGGGGAGATTGGATTCACTTACCCAGGGGGAGGTTCCTGCCTGACCATGGGAAAGAGAGCAGCCCAGGAGCAGGAAGTACAGAGAATCAGAGCTCTGTACCTGGGTAAGTACTGGGGGGAGATTGGATTCACTTACCCAGGGGGGAGGTTCCTGCCTGACCATGGGAAAGAGAGCAGCCCAGGAGCAGGAAGTACAGAGAATCAGAGCTCTGTACCTGGGTAAGTACTGGGGGGAGATTGGATTCACTTACCCAGGGGGAGGTTCCTGCCTGACCATGGGAAAGAGAGCAGCCCAGGAGCAGGAAGTACAGAGAATCAGAGCTCTGTATCTGGGTAAGTACTGGGGGGAGATTGGATTCACTTACCCAGGGGGGGTTCCTGCCTGACCATGGGAAAGAGAGCAGCCCAGGAGCAGGAAGTACAGAGAATCAGAGCTCTGTACCTGGGTAAGTACTGGGGGGAGATTGGATTCACTTACCCAGGGGGGGTTCCTGCCATTCTAAGCAATGAGGCTGAATAGGGATGCTGGGATTTGTAGTTCACCCCCCGGTAGGATCCCTACAGTCCCCGTATAATCAAGTATTTCATTCATATAATAACAAGTTCACCTGTACAAACACAATCTCAGCATAAATAGGTCACAATTTTGCCAGGAATCAATACCAGCGCCGGGGCCGGGCAGAACCCGCCGGAGAAAGGGGCGTGGCTAGTGGTCAGTACAAGCAGGGGCGGGATTTAAAGGGGAAATAAGTCTCTTCCCATGATCCCTCAGCGACGCGTTACTGCTTCGTAAATATCACTTTACTTCCCCTTGATTCCGAGATGGATTTCATTTGTCCTTAATATAAATATTTCCAAATCAGCCCCCCCCCCCCACCCCCCCACCATGCTGAGCTTATCAGATCCCTATCCAGTGCACAATACAACGCGTAGCCTGGCCGGCCAACATCCGTCCCCTTGTTAGTGGGGCAAATAGGCACTGCCAGAGCCAGAGGATTCTGGGAAATCCAGAGGATTCTGGGAAATCCAGAGGATTCTGGGAAATCCAGGGCTGTTAATTCTGCTCCGTCCTATTTCTTATTCCGAAAGAATTTGCTTCCTAAAAAAGTAAAGTGAAATGTCAGAGATGAGTACTGGGAATTCTGGGAGTTGTAGTCCAACAACACAGACTGGGCCAAAATACCAACCCCTGAATAAGGGTGAATATATCTATATATTATACAGTTACATTATGTGCATATATGATATGGGGGTTACACTGTGACAGTGGGGGGGGGGGCTGGGGGAAAGATGGGGGGTATATCTGTGCCTATATATTATACAGTTACATTATGTGCATATATGATATGGGGGTTACACTGTGACAGTGGGGGGGGGCTGGGGGAAAGATGGGGGGTATATCTGTGCCTATATATTATACAGTTACATTATGTGCATATATGATATGGGGGTTACACTGTGACAGTGGGGGGGGGGCTGGGGGAAAGATGGGGGGTATATCTGTGCCTATATATTATACAGTTACATTATGTGCATATATGATATGGGGGTTACACTGTGACAGTGGGGGGGGGGGCTGGGGGAAAGATGGGGGGTATATCTGTGCCTATATATTATACAGTTACATTATGTGCATATTTGATATGGGGGTTACACTGTGACAGTGGGGGGGGGGGGCTGGGGGAAAGATGGGGGGTATATCTGTGCCTATATATTATACAGTTACATTATGTGCATATATGATATGGGGGTTACACTGTGACAGTGGGGGGGGGGGGGGGAAAGATGGGGGGTATATCTGTGCCTATATATTATACAGTTACATTATGTGCATATATGATATGGGGGTTACACTGTGACAGTGGGGGGGCTGGGGGAAAGATGGGGGGGTATATCTGTGCCTATATATTATACAGTTACATTATGTGCATATATGATATGGGGGTTACACTGTGACAGTGGGGGGGGGGCTGGGGGAAAGATGGGGGGTATATCTGTGCCTATATATTATACAGTTACATTATGTGCATATATGATATGGGGGTTACACTGTGACAGTGGGGGGGGGGGGGGGGAAAGATGGGGGGTATATCTGTGCCTATATATTATACAGTTACATTATGTGCATATATGATATGGGGGTTACACTGTGACAGTGGGGGGGGGGGCTGGGGGAAAGATGGGGGGTATATCTGTGCCTATATATTATACAGTTACATTATGTGCATATATGATATGGGGGTTACACTGTGACAGTGGGGGGGGGCTGGGGGAAAGATGGGGGTATATCTGTGCCTATATATTATACAGTTACATTATGTGCATATATGATATGGGGGTTACACTGTGACAGTGGGGGGGGGGGGGGGGCTGGGGGAAAGATGGGGGGTATATCTGTGCCTATATATTATACAGTTACATTATGTGCATATATGATATGGGGTTACACTGTGACAGTGGGGGGGGAAAGATGGGGGGTATATCTGTGCCTATATATTATACAGTTACATTATGTGCATATATGATATGGGGGTTACACTGTGACAGTGGGGGGGGGGCTGGGGGAAAGATGGGGGGTATATCTGTGCCTATATATTATACAGTTACATTATGTGCATATATGATATGGGGGTTACACTGTGACAGTGGGGGGGGGGGCTGGGGGAAAGATGGGGGGTATATCTGTGCCTATATATTATACAGTTACATTATGTGCATATATGATATGGGGGTTACACTGTGACAGTGGGGGGGGGGGAAGATGGGGGGTATATCTGTGCCTATATATTATACAGTTACATTATGTGCATATATGATATGGGGGTTACACTGTGACAGTGGGGGGGGGGCTGGGGGAAAGATGGGGGGTATATCTGTGCCTATATATTATACAGTTACATTATGTGCATATATGATATGTGGGTTACACTGTGACAGTGGGGGGGGGGGCTGGGGGAAAGATGGGGGTATATCTGTGCCTATATATTATACAGTTACATTATGTGCATATATGATATGGGGGTTACACTGTGACAGTGGGGGGGGGGCTGGGGGAAAGATGGGGGGTATATCTGTGCCTATATATTATACAGTTACATTATGTGCATATATGATATGGGGGTTACACTGTGACAGTGGGGGGGGGGGCTGGGGGAAAGATGGGGGGTATATCTGTGCCTATATATTATACAGTTACATTATGTGCATATATGATATGGGGGTTACACTGTGACAGTGGGGGGGGGGGGGGCTGGGGGAAAGATGGGGGGTATATCTGTGCCTATATATTATACAGTTACATTATGTGCATATATGATATGGGGGTTACACTGTGACAGTGGGGGGGGGGGGGGGCTGGGGGAAAGATGGGGGGTATATCTGTGCCTATATATTATACAGTTACATTATGTGCATATATGATATGGGGGTTACACTGTGACAGTGGGGGGGGGGGGCTGGGGGAAAGATGGGGGGTATATCTGTGCCTATATATTATACAGTTACATTATGTGCATATATGATATGGGGGTTACACTGTGACAGTGGGGGGGGGGGGGGGAGATACCGACCCCAATGAAAGACTCACCTATTCTATTGAGGAACTTGTTGACCCCACTTTGCTCGCCACACGGGAGCGTCTCCAGGTATTCCTGTGCCCGGACCTCAAACAGACCTGCGGGTAAAGCACAAAAGCTTCTGGTTAGCCAGACCCCCCAGTGACCCCCACTCACACCCTCCAGATGTGCAGTCACCGTGTGGGCTGCGTGTTCCGTTGAAACAAAGGGTGTAAGAAAATCGGCATTTTTTCCCCTAAACCCACTTGTTTAGTGTTAGTTCAGCTGGGCCTAAATATCCCTTTCCAGCAGAACCACAAGATGGAGGAAGAGCCATATTGGCAGCTCTATAATTGCCTCTCCTTCCTTGCAATTGTGGCTTTTTGTGTTTAGGTTTGGCGGTTATGACCGCACCAATGTGTTTATGTTGACTGCTAGTTGCATAGCTAGAACGGTTGAGACCATTGGGTAGATTGATCTTATCCAAGATACTTCAAGCCAATCATCTAGACCAGGGATCCCCAACCTTTCTTACTCAGGAGCCACAGTCAAATGTAAAAAGACTTGGGGAGCAACACAAGCACCATAAAAGTTCATGGAGGTGCCAAATAAGGGCTGTGATTGGCTATTAGGGGCCTCTATGCACCCTATCAGCTTACAGGGGCTTTATTTGGTAGGAAATCTTGTTTTTATTTAACCAAAACTTGCCCCCAAGTCAGGAATTCAAAAGTAACTACTACTGGTTTGGGGGCACTAATGGGTTGGCGAGAAACATGTTGCCCCCTGAGCAACTGGTTGGGGATCACTGATCTAGACAAATAAACATTAGAGTAGGTCCCAGCTTGGTTGGAGAACACTGGTTGGAGAACACTGACCTTTGCTGCTTTGTTTTCTCATTTCCCTCTCCTGGATAAAGCCCCCGAACATCTGGGTCTCCATGAAGACCTCCAGGAAGCGGCGTAGGCTCTTGGACGAGACCGACTTGCGGAAGGCATCTCGGAGCAGGGCCTTCTCATCCTGATCCCCTGGCACCAGAAACAGGGAGTAGTGGCCCACGATCTCCACGAAGAAGCGGACGAAGGCTTCCGACACAACGTCGTTCAAGGAGCTGGAGTCTGGGTGGGACACAAACCGTTGGCTTGGGTGGGATAAGAGTGAGACACCGGGGGATCATTACATAAGAGAAAGCATTGATTTACCTTGCTGACCATTGGCCGAGCCCAACTCCTTGTCACTTGCCAGCTCGTTTCGCTGCTCCAGAACCTGCTCTAGAGCGGCTTGCAACTTTCGTGGTAGGATTGAATCTTCATCCTCCATCTTAGAAAGACAAACGTGCAGAAGATGCCAGATTATATAAAGGGGAACTTTTCATACATCATCATTGCTTGACCCCCCCATGTCTCTTCACCTGTACACTTCCATGAGAAAGATCTAGTCCAGCCCAGTGCTTGGGTTAATGACTCCCTGCCTCACCCTTTGTAAGCTTCCATTAGAGTGTTCTAGCCCATCTCATTTCTCCAATTACAGTCTTCTTGCCCCTTCCCTTTTAAGTTTCCATCACTGAGTTTTAGTTCCACCAACAGATTGAATTACATACTCCCTGCCCCTCCCCCTGTAAGCTTCAATCATAGTGTTCTAGCCAATCTCATTTCTCCAATTACAGTCTTCTTGCCCCTTCCCTTTTACGTTTCCACCACTACGTTCTAGTTCCACCAACGGCTTGAGCTACATACTCCCTGTCCCTCCCCCTGTAAGCTTCAATCATAGTGTTCTAGCCAATCTCATTTCTCCAATTACAGTCTTCTTGCCCCTTCCCTTTTAAGTTTCCATCACTACGTTCTAGTTCCACCAACGGCTTGAGCTACATACTCCCTGTCCCTCCCCCTGTAAGCTTCCATCAGAATGTTCTAGCCCATCTCATTTCTCCAATTACAATCTTCTTGCCCCTTCCCTTTTACGTTTCCATCACTACGTTCTAGTTCCACCAACGACTTGAGCTACATACTCCCTATCCTTCCCCTTGTAAACTTCCATCAGAATGTTCTAGACTCATCCACTGCTTAGCTATAGACTTTCTGCCTGATATATTTTCCAGTCCAGTCTACTTGTAGGGAGGCTATAGAGTTCAACCCTACAATGAAGTATCCTCAATAATAAGAGCCAATAATGTGTCAATGGCTACATCCCTGCCAAGTTCCTGGGTAGTATTCTCAAATATGGGGGGGGGGGTTGGTATACTATACTTTTGTGGGTGGGCTGGAGCCCAATGTGGTGTTATTAGTGGGAATGAAGGCTAGAGACTGGGTGATGGGTGCTCCAGTAACAGATAGGGTATGGGTGTCCCACTCCCTAGGAAGCTTCAGGGTTGACCTCATAAAAACAATAATAGCCTTTTTCTTTGCTTTTTTTGGACAATATGTCAAACTCCCAGCATGCCCCTAACACAGATTGGCCGTACGAAGGCGGCCACTCACTCACCTGTCTCAGGAACCGGTTATTTCCCAGGTCAACCAGCAAAACCTGCACAGGAAAGGAAACTCATTTTTACTTCCTGCCTTTTCCCATTCCGCCCAATCCCGTCAATCCTGGCACAGGGCTCCCCCCCCCTCTGCTCCCCATGCAACATCCAGCCAGTGGTCTGTGGTTTCCTCACTGCTGACCAGAAATGTCAGAGTCTCTGTTGTTCTGGAGAAGGTCCAGGAGCGAATCTGAGCTACATGTGACTTCTGGCACCAACCAACGCCAACCTCTCTTTCCAGGAAACCCAACGGCACCGCTGCACCTCATGGGAAATGTGTCGTGATTGGGCACTAGCTTTCACCGCCAGTGAGGCCAAGCAAGGGTTAAAAAGGCCTCACGTGTGACTGGCCAGGACCAGAGAAGCAGGAACGGTCATTGCACTATTGTCGGCCAACAAAAATACTGTGATTTTATTATGGAAAAAGTAGTTGTACTACTCAGTTGTTCTGATTAAAGGAAGTGTGTCACGGGAAAACATGTCCCCAGAGGAACGATACCTCTGAATAATGAGCGTTATAATGTGAAATGTAAACGTTAAAGTGGATGTGTCTCACCCTGAAATATATCTGATCCCACTGCTCATTGGTGGCAGCTACAAGCTCTAATGCGCTAAAAACAAGGATAGGGGATGACCATGCCTTGTGCTGGTAATACAAAATAAATCAAATATTTATAGGACTATATGGACTTAATACATTTCTGAGGTTATTTGTTGCCCTTAGATGTCCAAGTTGTCAGGAACATGAACCTCAGGCCAATACAGGTATGGGATCCCTTATCCAGAAACCCGTTATCCAGAAAGCTTTGAATTACAGAAAGCCCGTCCCCCATAGGGGGGACTGTAATAAAACAGTACCTGTACTTGATCCCAACTAAGATATAATTACCCCTTATTGGGGCAGAACAGCCCTATTGGGTTTATTTCATGGTTAAATGATTCCCTTTTCTCTGTAATAATAAAACAGTACCTGTACTTGATCCCAACTAAGATATAATTACCCCTTATTGGGGGCAGAACAGCCCTATTGGGTTTATTTCATGGTTAAATGATTCCCTTTTCTCTGTAATAATAAAACAGTACCTGTACTTGATCCCAACTAAGATATAATTACCCCTTATTGGGGCAGAACAGTCCTATTGGGTTTATTTCATGGTTAAATGATTCCCTTTTCTCTGTAATAATAAAACAGTACCTGTACTTGATCCCAACTAAGATATAATTACCCCTTATTGGGGGCAGAACAGCCCTATTGGGTTTATTTAATGGTTAAATGATTCCCTTTTCTCTGTAATAATAAAACAGTACCTGTACTTGATCCCAACTAAGATATAATTACCCCTTATTGGGGGCAGAACAGCCCTATTGGGTTTATTTAATGGTTAAATGATTCCCTTTTCTCTGTAATAATAAAACAGTACCTGTACTTGATCCCAACTAAGATATAATTACCCCTTATTGGGGCAGAACAGCCCTATTGGGTTTATTTAATGGTTAAATGATTCCCTTTTCTCTGTAATAATAAAACAGTACCTGTACTTGATCCCAACTAAGATATAATTACCCCTTATTGGGGCAGAACAGCCCTATTGGGTTTATTTCATGTTTAAATGATTCCCTTTTCTCTGTAATAATAAAACAGTACCTGTACTTGATCCCAACTAAGATATAATTACCCCTTATTGGGGGCAGAACAGCCCTATTGGGTTTATTTAATGGTTAAATGATTCCCTTTTCTCTGTAATAATAAAACAGTACCTGTACTTGATCCCAACTAAGATATAATTACCCCTTATTGGGGCAGAACAGCCCTATTGGGTTTATTTCATGGTTAAATGATTCCCTTTTCTCTGTAATAATAAAACAGTACCTGTACTTGATCCCAACTAAGATATAATTACCCCTTATTGGGGCAGAACAGCCCTTACCTCTTCCACCGGCAACTCCTTCAAGCGACTCAGGGAACTGGACAGGAGACCAATCAGAAATGGGGTGGGGGAGCACACAATGTCAATCATGGAGGGAGGCAGCACAGGGATGTAGGTATGCTGCCAGGCGAATGGGTAGATGAGGGCCACCATGGCGTGGCAGCACTTGGACAAGGTACTGGGGGGCAAGAAAGAAGAGACGTTATATTTTCTAACCTAAACCCCAAACGTTCTCGTGATTGCACGATGGTATTGATAGCTTTGTCACCAGAAGGTCCACGTCCACGTTGGAGAAACGGTGACATCAGGGGTGGCTAACTTGTATGTTAGAGCAAGCCCCGTGAGAATATTCCATCAATAACCCGGCAGAGCCAAAGCTGGAATATTTTGGGATCGCGAGCAAGTTGGAACCGAGCCCAGAACGCCACTTCCGAAACGGATTTGTACATTAAGTGTCATCGTGGATTGAGTTCCAGTGTTTACACTGGTTGCCGTGGTGACACAAACAGATAAGGCACCATTTATTTTAACCCCTTGCTTATTGAGATCAGGGGTAGTAAAGCAAGAAGTGGCCTGATGGGGTGAAGCACGTGGATAATGGAGTCTTAGGCAAGACTGAAACTGCATGGTTGAGTCTTGAGGGGAAAATGCATCAGTTTAATATAAGGGGCCTTTACAAAACAATGTGGGAGGGGCTAAGACTGGACCACTTCTACACGCATTGTCCATCAGCCTCCACGGGATAAGGCCTTACCTGAGGGTGTCGGCCATTAATATCACTCGTCTTTCCAACAGGAGGGAGGCGAAGATTTGTATGACGTGCCGGATACTGAGGGTGGAGAACAAGGTTTCAAAATCAACATGTTCCAGCCGGGAATCCGAGGGCCGACAGAGCTCGATCACCTTCAAAGATGGACAGAAGGGTGTGACCATGAAGACTGGACCATGAAGAAAAGCATTCTACACAATCAGAAGGTTCTGAAGGCACCAAGGCTGAGATAGGGGCAGTGCTCCTCACCCAACTGCCCTTGGGTAATGGGTAAGTGGTTGCTATGGGTAACTGGGGAGGTCAAATCTTGCCTCTGTTACTACAAGACCTCAACTGTTTAGACTAAGACAAAAGAGTAGAGTTGATGGGCACCTCAGTTCCCGATCCCGGTAGGAAGTTCTTCACAGTAATCTTTCTTCCGAGGGCTGGGAATGGCGCCTCCATAATGCTCCTCATGAAGGGCTGCACCAGAGCTGGCGAGATGCCCCGTCTCTTCTCAACTTCATCCAGGATCTACAGTGTGGGAGGGGCCAAAGAAAACCAAATAACTAAGTGATCAAGGGTGGGGGACAGAGTTTGGGGCTCAACCTGGAGGTCATTAGGGTGCAATGTCTATTTTCTCAATAGTTGGGGCTCAACCTGGAGGTCATTAGGGTGCAATGTCTATTTTCTCAATAGTTGAGTTTCAACCTGGAGGTCATTAGGGTGCAATGTCTATTTTCTCAATAGTTGGGGCTCAGCCTGGAGGTCATTAGGGTGCAATGTCTATTTTCTCAATAGTTGAGTTTCAACCTGGAGGTTATTAGGGTGCAATGTCTATTTTCTCAATAGTTGAGTTTCAACCTGGAGGTCATTAGGGTGCAATGTCTATTTTCTCAATAGTTGGGGCTCAACCTGGAGGTCATTAGGGTGCAATGTCTATTTTCTCAATAGTTGGGGCTCAACCTGAAGGTCATTAGGGTGCAATGTCTATTTTCTCAACAGTTGGGGCTCAACCTGGAAGTCGTTAGGGTGCAATGTCTATTTTCTCAATAGTTGGGGCTCAACCTGAAGGTCATTAGGGTGCATTGTCTATTTTCTCAACAGTTGGGGCTCAACCTGGAGGTCGTTAGGGTGCAATGTCTATTTTCTCAATAGTTGGGGCTCAACCTGAAGGTCATTAGGGTGCAATGTCTATTTTCTCAACAGTTGGGGCTCAACCTGGAAGTCGTTAGGGTGCAATGTCTATTTTCTCAATAGTTGGGGCTCAACCTGGAGGTCATTAGGGTGCAATGTCTATTTTCTCAATAGTTGGGGCTCAACCTGAAGGTCATTAGGGTGCAATGTCTATTTTCTCAACAGTTGGGGCTCAACCTGGAAGTCGTTAGGGTGCAATGTCTATTTTCTCAATAGTTGGGGCTCAACCTGAAGGTCATTAGGGTGCAATGTCTATTTTCTCAACAGTTGGGGCTCAACCTGGAAGTCGTTAGGGTGCAATGTCTATTTTCTCAATAGTTGGGGCTCAACCTGGAGGTCATTAGGGTGCAATGTCTATTTTCTCAATAGTTGGGGCTCAACCTGAAGGTCATTAGGGTGCAATGTCTATTTTCTCAACAGTTGGGGCTCAACCTGGAAGTCGTTAGGGTGCAATGTCTATTTTCTCAATAGTTGGGGCTCAACCTGAAGGTCATTAGGGTGCAATGTCTATTTTCTCAACAGTTGGGGCTCAACCTGGAAGTCGTTAGGGTGCAATGTCTATTTTCTCAATAGTTGGGGCTCAACCTGGAGGTCATTAGGGTGCAATGTCTATTTTCTCAATAGTTGGGGCTCAACCTGAAGGTCATTAGGGTGCAATGTCTATTTTCTCAACAGTTGGGGCTCAACCTGGAGGTCGTTAGGGTGCAATGTCTATTTTCTCAATAGTTGGGGCTCAACCTGGAGGTCATTAGGGTGCAATGTCTATTTTCTCAATAGTTGGGGCTCAACCTGAAGGTCATTAGGGTGCAATGTCTATTTTCTCAACAGTTGGGGCTCAACCTGGAGGTCATTAGGGTGCAATGTCTATTTTCTCAACAGTTGGGGCTCAACCTGGAGGTCATTAGGGTGCAATGTCTATTTTCTCAATAGTTGGGGCTCAACCTGAAGGTCATTAGGGTGCAATGTCTATTTTCTCAACAGTTGGGGCTCAACCTGAAGGTCATTAGGGTGCAATGTCTATTTTCTCAACAGTTGGGGCTCAACCTGGAGGTCATTAGGGTGCAATGTCTATTTTCTCAACAGTTGGGGCTCAACCTGGAGGTCATTAGGGTGCAATTCTGCCTTATTTGACCTGGGAGTCTCCTCCACATACAGATATCTGGCGTTCCCTCCGGCCTCGGGCCCTACCCACCTTGGAGAAGAGGTTGAAGCAGCCGAGGCGGCTGACGATACAATAGACTTCTGGCAGCCGCTTCCCTTTCCCACTGGGCTGGAACAGAAGGAATGAAATTCCCCATGAGCGTTGGCAGGAAAATTCAACATTTATCTAATAATATGGAATTACTGTATTATTCTTGCACATTACTCTCTGTCAGTATTTCACTTGCCAAACTGGTTGTATTATAAAGGGTCTTGTCTTAGCCACACCCCCATTCCACGCCCATTCTGCCCACAGATGCACCCCTCAAGCCACACCCTCATTCCACACCCATTCTGCCCACAGACGCACCCCCAAGCCACACCCCCATTCCACGCCCATTCAGCCCACAGACGCACCCCCCCCAAGCCACACCCCCATTCTGCCCACAGACGCACCCCCATTTCACGCCCATTCTGCCCACAGACGCACCCCCCAAGCCACACCCCCATTCTGCCCACAGACGCACCCCCCAAGCCACACCCCCATTCTGCCCAGATGCACCCCCCTAAGCCATACCCCCATTCCATGCCCATTCTGCCCACAGATGCACCCCTCAAGCCACACCCCCATTCCACACCCATTCTGCCCACAGACGCACCCCCCCAAGCCACACCCCAATTCTGCCCACAGACGCACCCCCAAGCCACACCCCCATTCCACGCCCATTCTGCCCACAGGTGGACCCCCTCCCCCCCAGCCACACTCCCTGATCATCCTATTTAAGGTGAATTTAGACAGGGTTGGGCTGGGGTGTCTAGGGGCCACTGGGGCTGCCTTCCCAGGAGCCCCCACTGCAGCCTCCACACACCCCCAAGAGCCCCCACTGGCCACCCAACCCCCCCAAACGCACTTACATTATACTTATCTTCTGTGCGATCAAGGGAGGGGGTCCCAAGGGGAATGTGGCCCACCCACCCCACTGGCCCAGTCTGACCCTGAATTCAGAGAATGTTTAGAGAAGCGTTTCAGTGCTTTTCAATGGAGAAGTTAAAGTCAGGTGCAAAATCTGACAGTTGTGACTGGCTGTTACTGTGGGTGGGGTGTGGAGAATTAGGGGGCCTCCTGAAAAATGAGGTCATTAGGACATGTCTGAATCAATTGTAAGATTAAACTAGATACCCCAGAGCTGCAGGGTATAGGGAGGGTTGCCATCTTTTTCTTCAGGCCTTACCAGCTGATGAAGAAGGGGCTGGGCAGAGAGGGGGCGGAGTTGGGACATTTTGGGGGTGGAGTTGAGACATTTCAGGGGCCAGCTGGGCCAGGGACTGCCATATTTCAGATGAAGTAAGTAAGCAGAGGGTTTGGGGGAGCAGAGAGGGCAAGAACCAAACCCCTCAACAGCCTTGGGGTGACACACATTGGCCACTATAAGGAGCGTTTACAAAATGATTGAGGGGGTTCCATTACCAGGAGTCTCCGGCAGTAACCGAAACGCCGACTGCCATCTTCCCCAGTCAGGACGAACGAGAATGTTTCACTGGAAGAAAGAAAAGGAATATTGATGGGAACAGATAAGTCCTGTTTCAATAAGAAATATCCCCTGTCCGTCCCAGTAAAGACCACAGCCAGTTGGGGAATAATGGCTTCTGGACAGGGGCAATACCATAAAGATGGCAGAACTGCCCACCCAAGAGTGTAGAGGACCGAGTGGGGCTATAATTGTTTCCCAGTAACATCTAGCTACCCAACGTCTCCCAGAACCCCCTGCTCTACAAGCTCTACTGGGCAACCCAATGAGGAAGGGAGTTTTAGTAACGGGGTATCAACTTCCCAGCTTTATCCTGGTCCAATGAGTAGAGATTGGTTGGTTATTGAAAGAAGATGAATGTAATCTTCTGCAAAACCCACATCAGTCTGAAGAGTTCCATGTCATGTTCTAAGCTAAGAACCTAGAACGAGTACCTGACAAACTGGTTGACCGGAGACCAATCCTTTGCATCGGGGAAGCAGAACTGCGGAATGGCTTTGAGCTGGTCCTCGGCTTCTCGCATGAACTTGAAGGAACGTTCCAGCTACGGGAAAGGGAGTTATGGTTATATATATATATTAATTCTTAGGGTATCTCTGATGTTCTACCAGCCACAGGTTGGCATTGGAATGGCCACCATTTGTGGTCCAAGCTCTGTATTAGTCTCTCATTAGTAGAAATACAATGTGAGGTATCTCTGGTACCTTCAGAGGGAACTGCTGGGTGACCTCAGGAACATAAACGCTACTGGAGGGCTTCTTGTGCAGCGAGACCACCACAAAGTACTCGAACAGCTGCCGCTCCTGGTATTCAATCAGGTCCCTTTCCAACGTGTGGTACCTCGGCGTCAGGCTCATACGGGACTTGACGTGAACCAACCGTTGGCTGTGGGCTGGAGGCCAAGGAGAAGACAATGACCCACTGGTCACTTACTGGTTCTAACAAGCAGTGATATCACAATGTAACGCTGGATTAATGCTGTAACCCAGAATATTGTAAATAATAAAGCAAAATAATCCCCACCTATCAGCTTCTCTTCTGTGTCACTGTCAGACTCACTGTTATCATCTGTAACTACAGGAAAAGGAAAGATTATTAATATTAACAATTAGAAATCAATGTTTTTGGGGGTAACAGTCACCCCGCTATAGTTCCAGGGGTACCCAGGGCACAAATAAGCACTCACCCCAAATCCCCCCCTAACTGGCCTTCAGGCTGGGCCCCCTTAGCCCATAACAAGGTTACAGATATATAGAAACATTGGGGTAACAGTCACCCCGCTATAGTTCCAGGGGTACCCAGGGCACAAATAAGCACTCACCCCAAATCCCCCCCTAACTGGCCTTCAGGCTGGGCCCCCTTAGCCCATAACAAGGTTACAGATATATAGAAACATTGGGGTAACAGTCACCCCGCTATAGTTCCAGGGGTACCCAGGGCACAAATAAGCACTCACCCCAAATCCCCCCCTAACTGGCCTTCAGGCTGGGCCCCCTTAGCCCATAACAAGGTTACAGATATATAGAAACATTGGGGTAACAGTCACCCCGCTATAGTTCCAGGGGTACCCAGGGCACAAATAAGCACTCACCCCAAATCCCCCCCTAACTGGCCTTCAGGCTGGGCCCCCTTAGCCCATAACAAGGTTACAGATATATAGAAACATTGGGGTAACAGTCACCCCGCTATAGTTCCAGGGGTACCCAGGGCACAAATAAGCACTCACCCCAAATCCCCCCCTAACTGGCCTTCAGGCTGGGCCCCCTTAGCCCATAACAAGGTTACAGATATATAGAAACATTGGGGTAACAGTCACCCTGCTATAGTTCCAGGGGTACCCAGGGCACAAATAAGCACTCACCCCAAATCCCCCCCTAACTGGCCTTCAGGCTGGGCCCCCTTAGCCCATAACAAGGTTACAGATATATAGAAACATTGGGGTAACAGTCACATTATCTGGAATTAAAGGCAAACTAATCCTCATTACCTCTCCCAGAGTTGTTCTCTGCTGACTGTGACAGTCTCTTCACTCTCTTTTTACCTCTCCGAGCCTCGAAGACAGCGTTGATCTTCACCACCAGCTTTTGGGGGTGAAACAGAGAAACTCTGTCAGTAAATAAGTTACAGAGAAGCCAATGAATAACTGGAAGATGAAACATCGGGTACCCTGGGGATTTTCCTCCTCTTGCGCCCATTTGGGGGGTCCCCCATATTAAAGAAGGAGTCGTCGGGGCTGCTCGGAGAAGACGGGGGGCTCAGCCTGCTTGGTGAGGAGACGCCGTCCCTGCCCAGTTTTCTTATGTCCAAGAGTTTAAAGCTACGGCGCTCGGAGTTTTGCCTGAAGAAAGGGCTTTTCAGGGGTACCTAACGGAGGGAAGACTTGCCCTTTAATATTACAGCTGTTGCAAGGGGCCCCCATGAGTATAGAAAGCCCATTGGCTGATGCATTCAAGTTTCAGACAGATCAAAGTTAGGGGAAATAGCTATTGCTCCCTAGACCAATCAGCAATCAGCTTTGATCAGTCTAGTGCTGCTATAGAAATGAAAGCATGCATCTCATTGGCTGCCATGGTTTTTCTAAATAGAAACGAGGACTCGTACCTTGGTGGGGGTCCCCGGGACGGAGGGGGTTGGGCTAGGGAAGGCGGGGGGACGCTTCTTCGCCAGGCACTGATTGTCTGTCTCAATGTCTTCGTAGGGATTCTCCTTGGATGGGGGGTCTGAGAAACAGAAATGGACAGACCACATTCACATACCTATCATGCATGACTTACCCTTTAAAATTCTTGCTTAAGCCGATTGGTGGGGTGGGCCCCAGACCATGTGATTGTCCCCCCCCCAAACACTCTTTGTTTTGCCTGAAATCTGCTGCATGACTAAGCTGTTTATAAAGATGGGAGCCTCCCAGCATGTTAATTGGGGCATCTTAGGCCACACCCACAATTCACAGGCCACACCCAGTTGCCCCTACCTAGTTTCCAGTAAGCCCTATTTTGGAAGGGACAAATGTGACTGGGTAGGCTGTATGTTAACCCATCCCCACCATTAGGAAACATTGGCTTGATAGTGAGTGCTAGCTCCTTGGCCCAGTACCTAGAATATCCTCGTAGACGTTCTCTTCCGATAAAGTGCGAGTGAGGGCGAGCTTGGTCTGTGCGTACCAATCCACCCGGCCGGTCTCCGACGACTGCAACAAGTCTTCAAACTCGTACGACTTCCTGGGGTGCAATGGTGACAGAGAGAGGGTTTGTACAGGCATAGATACTGGATAATAATCCTTATAAACTACCTGCGGGGCCCTTCCTCACTGAATTCCCCATAGGGAAGAGAAGGGAGTCTGAAATCCAGTATTATTGTTCCGCCGGGGGTAATTACAGGGCAACACTGAAACCAACATACAGAGGAAAGACCCAATCAGCTTAAGGAGATTTCCTCCCAATATGTCCGCCCAAGGTGGCCGATATTGGGCTTGTTTAATTACAATGCCGGGCATAGGCCAGATATTGGGTGGGTAGGCCCATCGGGGGCAGATAAGCTGCTGAATCGCTCTGAAGGGCCCGAATCTGCCACCTTCAGATATAGTATGCCCCTATGTCTTTGTATCTTTGCTCCATTGTGTTTAAAGGAGAAGTAAAGCCTCCTGGTTATTCTTCTACTTTTGGACCCCAGGTCCCCTGAGGAGCAACTGAGAATTATATACTTATTGTGCTCCCAGGGTTAGATTGGGGTGTCCGGAGCCCACCCCAGTTGCAACGTCAAAACCCCCCCCCCAACCGCACTTACTCCATGTGGCCATGATGGAGAGGTGATGTGCCTGCAGTTGGTGGAGGGAGCAGACATGGGTCAACTGGGGCTGCAGGGCCCACTGGGTTTTTTCCCGGTGCCCCACCGGCCCAGTACAACCCTCAGTGCTCCTGTATTGCTTGACTAGGACTAAGGTGGATATTGGGCATATCCTAGTCTGGATCTGGACTAGGACATTTGACTGCTTGTGTACGGGGTGGGCACGGCAAGGGTGGGGGGGGGTCGGTGCGGTGCAAGGAATGTGATGGGTTTGGTTGTCGGTGGAGCAAGGTGCAAGCAGAGGTGGGGGCTAGGGCTGCTCCTCCATCAAATTTAGCCCTCTATGGGGCTCCTAGGTCAATTCCCATGAACATGGAGTGGTTGGATTCCAGTGTGTGTGTAGGTTGGGGCGGCCAATGATGGTCAACCAAGTAGGCCAAGGGAAGGAGCCAAAATGGGGTTAATAATAGGAAAATGAGGCTGAATATCTAGGACAGCAAACATGGTTTCAAATGTCTCCCTTGCTGGTACCCCAACTGACATTGCCCCCACCACGACTTGTCTAAGCCCCCCCCATGGTGGCCAACAGTTTAGGGGAAAATCCAGAGGAGGCGCTAATGACAATTCTGCCTGCCCAGACAAGGGTCGCTCTTTATAGGAGGGGGGGCAAATCCAGTACCTGTGGTCCCCATTATGCTTGTGCTTGGCGTTCCAAAGCCTTCTGCTTACGGCCGATGGAGGTGGAGATGTAGGGAGAGGAGGGGGAGGTATAACTGGAAGAGGAGGCAAGTCTCTCCTGTTCATTTTACGGAGCCCAGTCGTCCTGTGTGGAAAGATCTCCCCTTCCCCTTCGTGACGGAAAGTCCTTCTGGGCTTTGGCAGTGGGTTTATGGGAAGCCTTTTCTCCAGTGCTCCCGGTTCCGTATATACGTTCTCGGCGTTGCTAGTCCTTCGGGAGGCTCTACCCTCTCCCACCGTCCCAAAAATGGGCTCAGATGTTTCATGAGTTTTCTTGGACCCAACCTGGCCCTCTGTCTCTAGCAGGCACTGGGGGGAATAATAGGTTCCGGGCAACTGTGGCTGCAGATCAGATGGACTGTCCTTCAAGGAGCGCTCAAACCTTTTCACTTGGCTTAAGACTGTGGTCTGGTCCTTCTTGTTCCCTGATGGGCTCTCTCTTTCAGCATTCTGGTCACTCTCTTTGTCAGTTGGTTTCTCAGTCTCTTTATTGTCCGTCTCCCAACTGAACATCCTCTTAATACTCCCTTTGGGCCTCATCTTACCTTCTGCAACCACCGTGTCTACAGAACTCAGCCCAGTAGAATCCTGTCTCTTAATGGGAGACATCTCCTTCCTGCTGAGAAGAGGAGATGGTCGGATCTTTCCATTGCCAACTGCTTCTCCAGTAACCGTGCCGGTGGATTCCTGTCTCTTCAAGTGCAAGGACTCCTTCCGGCTCAGAACCGGGGACTGCGACTCCTTCTTTCCTTCCCACTCGGAAATCTTATCCTTGATGCTGGAAGTCTTCTTCAGTGGGATCTTCTGGGGAGGTGAGGCAAGTTGTGCGCTTCCCAACTGTTTCTTCAGGACGTGGCCTTGTTCCTTGACGCTGAGGTCCATGACTGGTTCATTGATGATCATCCTGTGGCTGAGCATGTTCCACTCTAGAACGTCTATGCCTGCTTCTCCTGGTAGGTTATCAAGGCTCTGGAGTGGACTTTTTTGCAGAAACACTTCTTGCCTAGAAATATTTCCGCCTTGGTTCTCCTCGGAACAATCAACTTGAGCCGTAGATTTTCTTCTAGAGTTTTCTTTCCCCACGAGCTTAACCCTACGGACAAAAAAAATCAAGTAAGTTATATGTCACACAGTGATTGGCTGCAATCTCTACCTATGTTCTACCCCTGGTCTATATCTAAGTTTCCATCTTAGATGTCTTGGACTTGAGCCAATGAGTCAAGACAGTACTATTGGTTGCTATGGCAGATGATCCTCCCATCTGTGATGATTTCCCCCCCCACCCCCTAAGCTTAGCTCCTCCCCAGCAGCAGCCCAGAGATCACTGAGCAGGTGCGGTGCCACTGACACACTAAAGATGGCCGGACAAGATGGGGAGCTGCTGGGGGCAACTGTGAAGACCTGGGGCATTACTGTTATAGGGCTGCTGCACCTCTGGGCCGGTACCGTAAGTAAAATACAGCATTTCCTAGCCAGGTTGCTAAGGTCACTGTCATAGCAACCAGTGCCTGCAGCTTGTAAACATACAAAGACCAATGGAGGCCACGTAAGAAGCCAATTGGTGTATCGGCACGGCAGAAATGCGCTTTTCTGGAAGGGACGGACACCTGGAGGGAAGGGGTTAACACAACTGTAACCCCGAGGGTTGATGAACTCCCCGCCGCGTTATTTTCCAGCACTTCCTGCGGCCCCAGAGGAGGAATGGAAAGTCAGAGACACAGATATTCAGTTTGGCTGCCAGTGAGAAAGCAGGAAAGGCCAAACCCTCTCCTAGCGATGAGCCGCCATTACTAACGGGCCCTATTCTACTCGGTACAGTGGGGCTCCAATTAAACAAATGGCTCAACTATAGTGCAGGCTTGACCACACCCCCTGACCTCGCCCCATTACGCCCAAACATGGCCATGACCCACCCAAGCACCTCCCACCTGGTAAGTTCCTCAAGGCCACCTTTGCCCAATGGGGTCGTCTAAGGTGTGGCCTGGGGGTGGGGCTTGATATTAATCAGGGGGTAGTTCATGGGTGTGGCCTAAGAGGTGAAACAAATAAATGGTACTTACCTAGAGCTGAACTGGGCTGCTGAGTGATCTTTATACCTGGTCACCACTGCCGCCCGTCTCACAGTCATGGTGTCAGCATTGGGCATCGCTGTGGCACCCCTGGGGGGATAAACGGGAAATGATAAGGATATTAGCAGTCACTGAGGGGTTCTGTGCCCCCCATATAAAGGCACAAGGCTGCAGGCTGAGTTATACAGGGAACTCTGAGTATCACTCATGTATTATAAGGGATAATGTACCCCCTACTGTAAATGATAAGGATATTAGCAGTCACTGAGGGGTTCTGTGCCCCCCATATAAAGGCACAAGGCTGCAGGCTGAGTTATACAGGGAACTCTGAGTATCACTCATGTATTATAAGGGATAATGTACCCCCTACTGTAAATGATAAGGATATTAGCAGTCACTGAGGGGTTCTGTGCCCCCCATATAAAGGCACAAGGCTGCAGGCTGAGTTATACAGGGAACTCTGAGTATCACTCATGTATTATAAGGGAGAATGTACCCCCTACTGTAAATGATAAGGATATTAGCAGTCACTGAGGGGTTCTGTGCCCCCCATATAAAGGCACAAGGCTGCAGGCTGAGTTATACAGGGAACTCTGAGTATCACTCATGTATTATAAGGGATAATGTACCCCCTACTGTAAATGATAAGGATATTAGCAGTCACTGAGGGGTTCTGTGCCCCCCATATAAAGGCACAAGGCTGCAGGCTGAGTTATACAGGGAACTCTGAGTATCACTCATGTATTATAAGGGATAATGTACCCCCTACTGTAAATGATAAGGATATTAGCAGTCACTGAGGGGTTCTGTGCCCATATAAAGGCACAAGGCTGCAGGCTGAGTTATACAGGGAACTCTGAGTATCACTCATGTATTATAAGGGATAATGTACCCCCTACTGTAAATGATAAGGATATTAGCAGTCACTGAGGGGTTCTGTGCCCATATAAAGGCACAAGGCTGCAGGCTGAGTTATACAGGGAACTCTGAGTATCACTCATGTATTATAAGGGATAATGTACCCCCTACTGTAAATGATAAGGATATTAGCAGTCACTGAGGGGTTCTGTGCCCATATAAAGGCACAAGCAGCCATTTCTCCCCATTCAGTTACAGGCGCAGTCGGTATGGGTGCTGGGCTGGTACCGTTTGACCACAAAACCTCAATTGTGCCTTTTACTGCACTAAAACAAACACTTTTTTATTGGCCGCTTGAAGGAGACCAAACCACATCATTAAAGGGCTATTTCTATAAATGCCAACAAACAGGGCCAAAATCTCCTCTTTTCTCATAAACAGCTCTGGGTAGCGCCACTCAAGATCCAGGAAGCAAAGGGTTAAGAATTAAATGATAAAGAGTCAATCAAGCAAATGAGATCGAGCTGTCAGGTCCCAGCCGGACCCCCTAGTCATGTGATCGGCCAGGGGGGGACCCTTCATTCCCGGGGTGGGACGGAAACAAATAGGAAAGGAGCTGAATCAAATAAGACACAGATTAAAGGGGAAGTTAACTTGCTAAAGGGGGGTTGGACTGTGGGGGTCTGATTCCTCTATAGCTTTATAGGAACCCCCCCCTTTCAATCAGCAGCCTCCAAATAAGGTTGAACCATGGGGACGGTGGGAGTTACGGTTCCTACTCATGAAACAATGTAGCAGAAGTCGGTTCTCCCAGTCAGCTGGGTGTAGTTCCCCTTTAATATGACACTAATGCAGCTCTGCTTTTCCTATTTTATCTTTAAATGAATGAAAAATTGGCCAAAAACATGATCCTTGTTCTTCCGCCCCCGGCCCAGGACTAAACAACGAGACTATTTCCCTATGTGGGTGCGGGGAATCCCAAGGGGGCCTTATGACTTATGCCGAGGGCAGGGTTACCACCTCACCCCCTTTATTATATTGAATCCACACCCTGCATGGCTAATTACGGATTTATTTAGATTCATGCTGCAGACTGAACTGACTTCTATGCAGCCATGCAGCGTGAACTTTACTAACTAGCCATGCAGCATAAATTGCTAACTAGCCATGCAGTAGGAATTGCTAACTAGCCATGCAGCAGGAATTGCTAACTAGCCGTGTAGCATGAATTGCTAACTAGCCATGCAGCAGGAATTGCTAATTAGCCGTGCAGCATGAATTACTAACTAGCCATGTAGCAGGAATTGCTAACTAGCCGTGCAGCATGAATTACTAACTAGCCATGCAGCAGGAATTGCTAACTAGCCGTGTAGCATGAATTGCTAACTAGCCATGCAGCAGGAATTGCTAATTAGCCGTGCAGCATGAATTACTAACTAGCCATGTAGCAGGAATTGCTAACTAGCCGTGCAGCATGAATTACTAACTAGCCATGCAGCAGGAATTGCTAACTAGCCGTGTAGCATGAATTGCTAACTAGCCATGCAGCAGGAATTGCTAATTAGCCGTGCAGCATGAATTACTAACTAGCCATGTAGCAGGAATTGCTAACTAGCCGTGCAGCATGAATTACTAACTAGCCATGCAGCAGGAATTGCTAACTAGCCATGCAGCATGAATTGCTAACTAGCCATGTAGCATAAATTGCTAACTAGCCGTGTAGCATGAATTACTAACTAGCCATGCAGCAGGAATTGCTAACTAGCCATGTAGCAGGAATTGCTAACTAGCCATGTAGCAGGAATTGCTAACTAGCCATGTAGCAGGAATTGCTAACTAGCCGTGTAGCATGAATTGCTAACTAGCCGTGTAGCAGGAATTGCTAACTAGCCATGTAGCATGAATTGCTAACTAGCCGTGTAGGATAAATTGCTAACTAGCCATGTAGCATGAATTGCTAACTAGCCGTGTAGGATAAATTGCTAACTAGCCATGCAGCAGGAATTGCTAACTAGCCATGTAGCAGGAATTGCTAACTAGCCATGTAGCAGGAATTGCTAACTAGCCATGTAGCAGGAATTGCTAACTAGCCGTGCAGGGTGTGGGTTAATAACAGGCCGGGGGGGGGGTTACTGTGATACATAAGTACCGGCCCTTCCGCTGGGGAGAGAAAACGAAACCTCCTGCCCCTCCCTTTCCCTAAATCTGTATTTATTGTACTGAGTGTAAAGGGGAACTAAACCCAACATAGAATAAAACTCCCAGTAATGCTTTATTGAATGTTTTATTCCCATTATAGTAATGCTATGTGAGGTCACGTGCTGTTTTGCTGGACTATAATTCCCAGCATCCTTAGCAGTCCCTGAATCTGCAGTTTCATTGGTGGGTCATCAACACCGTTAGCCAGAAGGCAATTCCCTTGTGATACTCACAGCCCCCATGTAACAGAGCAAGTTTGATCAGACCCATCTGGGGTCCCCCCCCCCTTGATCAGGCATGATGGACGCTCCCTGGGAAAGGGATATGGGGGGCACACAGAAGTGAAATATTGGGGTGTAATGGGAACAAGTCAGGCCAGTGATTCATGGGTTAACAAACCCATTAGATGCAACAGAACACCAGACCCAGACAGGTGGGGGTAGGGAAGAATGGGGGGGGGGGGATACACAGAACCGTGCAGCAGGGACAGAACCGTGCAGCTGCAGCAGCACAATGATATTCTAAAGGGGAACTGCACCTAAACAGTTAAAATATATTCTGCATGATGTCACTTTGAGCAACTTTCCTACATACATTAATGAATTCTATTCCCACTGCTCCCTGCACTGCTTGTTCCGACTTCAACTCAGCAAGTGAGTTTTGCTCCCGCCCTTAGTCTTGTCACTTGTAGGGTCCCCCCCCCCCAGTCCCATTGGGAATCCTGGCAGGAGATTCTGCTGCTTTACTGGGAGCTGCTGTGGAATATC
Organism: Xenopus tropicalis; assembly: GCF_000004195.4. Classification (NCBI taxonomy): domain Eukaryota; kingdom Metazoa; phylum Chordata; class Amphibia; order Anura; family Pipidae; genus Xenopus; species Xenopus tropicalis. The sequence goes on from NC_030679.2 coordinate 5,380,104, forward strand.
AATGGGATGGAATGGGGAATGGCTGCCCTGCGTGTGGCAATGTGGGCGGGGCAAATTGGTTTAACCCCTTACAGCTGGGAAGCCATCTGAACAACAGCGATACAGAGCCCTGGGTACCCCTGGAACTATAGCGGGGTGACTGTTACCCCAATGTTTCTATATATCTGTAACCTTGTTATGGGCTAAGGGGGCCCAGCCTAAAGGCCAGTTAGGGGGGGATTTGGGGTGAGTGCTTATTTGTGCCCTGGGTACCCCTGGAACTATAGCGGGGTGACTGTTACCCCAATGTTTCTATATATCTGCAACCTTGTTATGGGCTAAGGGGGCCCAGCCTGAAGGCCAGTTAGGGGGGGATTTGGGGTGAGTGCTTATTTGTGCCCTGGGTACCCCTGGAACTATAGCGGGGTGACTGTTACCCCAATGTTTCTATATATCTGTAACCTTGTTATGGGCTAAGGGGGCCCAGCCTGAAGGCCAGTTAGGGGGGGATTTGGGGTGAGTGCTTATTTGTGCCCTGGGTACCCCTGGAACTATAGCGGGGTGACTGTTACCCCAATGTTTCTATATATCTGTAACCTTGTTATGGGCTAAGGGGGCCCAGCCTGAAGGCCAGTTAGGGGGGGATTTGGGGTGAGTGCTTATTTGTGCCCTGGGTACCCCTGGAACTATAGCGGGGTGACTGTTACCCCAATGTTTCTATATATCTGTAACCTTGTTATGGGCTAAGGGGGCCCAGCCTGAAGGCCAGTTAGGGGGGGATTTGGGGTGAGTGCTTATTTGTGCCCTGGGTACCCCTGGAACTATAGCGGGGTGACTGTTACCCCAATATATCTGTAACCTTGTTTACTAGTTTAAACCAGTAAAACCAGTAAAACCATTACTATAACAGATGGCTCTGAAAAGGGAACTGGGTTAAGGACTGACCCTGATTCTGCAGAAATTCCCCCAAGCTCAGCACCCATGACCCACCCTTGCCCCTATTCAGTTCCGCCAGTACAGACATGTAAAGGCCAAGGCTCGCCCTGAGGATAACGTCCCAGTAAGCAGATTCTTTGCTGGCTGAGAAAGGTCTAGTAACCCATAGCAACTAATAAGGTGATTGCTTTTCAACAGGTACCTGTGGATAGGTTGCTATGGGTTACTAGACCTTCAGTTTATAACATAACTCCCACAGTGCCACAGACCCCCTCCTTGCACTGCTGCGACACGACTCCTGATCCCAGCCCCCCCCCCCCCCCCCCATTTCCTATTTACTCTGATATCACTTGGAAGTGGGAATGTTCCGGCGGACACATAGGCTCTACCCTAAAGCCTGAGGGATGATCCCCTTGGAAAAACAGGGTCAGTGTCAAATGGGTCAAAATATGGGTTTAACCCTTTCTACCCCAATAGGCACCCAGAGAATTTCTTCTATTTGTTTCTGCTTTTTTTTTTAAAGGGGAAGTGTATCTTTTTTTAGTTAATAATTGTATTATTGTTGTTACTTTTTATTCCTTATCTATTCTGTCCCTTCCTATTCAACTTCCAGCCTCCCAATCAGAGACCTGCCTGGTTGCTAGGGTAAACCGGACGCTAGCAACCAGATAGCCACTGAAATGCCGAACTGGAGAGCATCCAAACAAAAAGCTAAATCATTCAAACACCACCAAAATCCCCCAATGTGCATCTCACTGTAACTGAAAATGAGCTGCAAGTGAAACGGGAAGAGATTTGGCCCCTGCTATACCCAATCCTCTCCAAATTAAATTAGCCCCATAATCATTCCCAGCCCGACGGTCACGCCTGGAAATAACGCAAACTCCAGCTGTAACAGCTTCTCCTGCTTGTAATTAAATCCCGAAGAGCTGCGACTGCCTGTCAGCGCCAACGCTTCTACCCCCCGATCCGACAGCTCCGAGCGCTTCTACAGCTCCTGCCCAAACGCTTTAAAGGGGAAATCTGCCATTTATAGTTATGTGTAACTGTCACTGTGTCTGTCCCTTTCCCTTCCCTGCACTGCTGGTTCTGACTCCTGATACAACTCCCCAATATCCATTCATCCCTCATTCTCACTGGGTTAAGCTTATTGCCCACTGGTTCTGCTCCTATACACTCCCCATACCCATCATTTATAGTTATGTGTAACTGTCACTGTGTCTGTCCCTTTCCCTTCCCTGCACTGCTGGTTCTGACTCCTGATACAACTCCCCAATACCCATTCATCCCTCATTCTCACTGGGTTTATAGTTATGTGTAACTGTCACTGTGTCTGTCCCTTTCCCTTCCCTGCACTGCTGGTTCTGACTCCTGATACAACTCCCCAATACCCATTCATCCCTCATTCTCACTGGCTTTATAGTTATGTGTAACTGTCACTGTGTCTGTCCCTTTCCCTTCCCTGCACTGCTGATTCTGACTCCTGATACAACTCCCCAATACCCATTCATTCCTCATTCTCACTGGGTTTATAGTTATGTGTAAAGGTGGCCATACACGAGGCGATTTCGCTCGTTGTGCGATGAACGATTATATCGACAAACGATCGTATGGCGATCGAGTTCCCATACGATATGCCATCCACGGGCAACGATAATTCGGGAAAGATTTTGTCGCATCATTATCGTAAAATACCTACGATCGTACATCTACGTACGATCGATGTCGTTGCTGGCAATCGTGACATGCGCAGAGAACAATCGTTGAAAGACAAATGTCTGACACTCACACCAACTGGCAGATTTTATCGTTAAACGACCAAAATTTTTAAACCTGGCCGATCGATTTTGGGGACGATAATGTCGGCTCATTTAGTGGGCCGACGATCGTTCGTACACCACTAACTATACGATAACTTAACGATAGCATCGGATCGTTCGGGAATCGGTCGTTTGTAAGTAAAAAATCGGTCCGTGTATGGCCACCTTTACTGTCACTGTGTCTGTCCCTTTCCCTTCCCTGCACTGCTGGTTCTGACTCCTGATACAACTCCCCAATACCCATTCATTCCTCATTCTCACTGGGTTTATAGTTATGTGTAACTGTCACTGTGTCTGTCCCTTTCCCTTCCCTGCACTGCTGGTTCTGACTCCTGATACAACTCCCCAATATCCATTCATTCCTCATTCTCACTGGGTTTATAGTTATGTGTAACTGTCACTGTGTCTGTCCCTTTCCCTTCCCTGCACTGCTGGTTCTGACTCCTGATACAACTCCCCAATATCCATTCATCCCTCATTCTCACTGGGTTTATAGTTATGTGTAACTGTCACTGTGTCTGTCCCTTTCCCTTCCCTGCACTGCTGGTTCTGACTCCTGATACAACTCCCCAATACCCATTCATCCCTCATTCTCACTGGGTTTATAGTTATGTGTAACTGTCACTGTGTCTGTCCCTTTCCCTTCCCTGCACTGCTGGTTCTGACTCCTGATACAACTCCCCAATACCCATTCATCCCTCATTCTCACTGGGTTTATAGTTATGTGTAACTGTCACTGTGTCTGTCCCTTTCCCTTCCCTGCACTGCTGGTTCTGACTCCTGATACAACTCCCCAATACCCATTCATCCCTCATTCTCACTGGGTTTATAGTTATGTGTAACTGTCACTGTGTCTGTCCCTTTCCCTTCCCTGCACTGCTGGTTCTGACTCCTGATACAACTCCCCAATACCCATTCATTCCTCATTCTCACTGGGTTTATAGTTATGTGTAACTGTCACTGTGTCTGTCCCTTTCCCTTCCCTGCACTGCTGGTTCTGACTCCTGATACAACTCCCCAATATCCATTCATTCCTCATTCTCACTGGGTTTATAGTTATGTGTAACTGTCACTGTGTCTGTCCCTTTCCCTTCCCTGCACTGCTGGTTCTGACTCCTGATACACCTCCCCAATACCCATTCATTCCTCATTCTCACTGGGTTTATAGTTATGTGTAACTGTCACTGTGTCTGTCCCTTTCCCTTCCCTGCACTGCTGGTTCTGACTCCTGATACAACTCCCCAATATCCATTCATCCCTCATTCTCACTGGGTTTATAGTTATGTGTAACTGTCACTGTGTCTGTCCCTTTCCCTTCCCTGCACTGCTGGTTCTGACTCCTGATACAACTCCCCAATACCCATTCATTCCTCATTCTCACTGGGTTTATAGTTATGTGTAACTGTCACTGTGTCTGTCCCTTTCCCTTCCCTGCACTGCTGGTTCTGACTCCTGATACAACTCCCCAATATCCATTCATTCCTCATTCTCACTGGGTTTATAGTTATGTGTAACTGTCACTGTGTCTGTCCCTTTCCCTTCCCTGCACTGCTGGTTCTGACTCCTGATACAACTCCCCAATATCCATTCATTCCTCATTCTCACTGGGTTTCTACTATAGCAAGACAAGGTGGAACGCTGTAACCATGACAATGTTGCAGACTGTTCCCGCTGGACTGCGCACGGATGCAGTAAGGACAGTGGCCTCTGTGACTGACCCTATAATTGTTGTTTTCACCGCACACAGGAAGTCGATGCTGTTTCTCACAGTTAAAGACAGGAAGTGACACGCGTGGGATATCGTTAATGATAAATGCTCAGTAAAAGAGACAATTAGAAACGCATTGCGGTGGCTCCATATGGAAATAGAACTGCCGTGTGATTTGAGGGCAAAATACACAGGTTTATTTACAATAGTGACCCCCCCCCCCCCCCAAGTCTGGGGCAATTCCCATTAGCCCCTCTTATTTCCACTGTAACTCTATACAAACTCCATTCCATTTGGTGCCGTCTCCTAATTGTTGGGAGAATGGGCCCACCCCCATCTACAGATTTCCCTAATATTTATATCCTGGAGGGGTCAGAGCAGGAGATGGGTAGATGGAAGGTCTGGGCAGATTGGGGCATGGCCTGGGCAGGTTGGGGCATGGCCTGGGCAGATTGGGGCATGTTGTGGGCAGACTGGGGCATGGCCTGGGCAGATTGGGGCATGGCCTGGGCAGATTGGGGCATGGCCTGGGCAGATTGGGGCATGGCCTGGGCAGACTGGGGCATGGCCTGGGCAGATTGGGGCATGGCCTGGGCAGATTGAGGCATGGCCTGGGCAGATTGGGGCATGGTGTGGGCAGACTGGGGCATGGCCTGGGCAGATTGGGGCATGGCCTGGGCAGATTGGGGCATGGCCTGGGCAGATTGGGGCATGGCCTGGGTAGATGGGGGCATGGCCTGGGCAGATTGGGGCATGGCCTGGGCAGATTGGGGCATGGCCTGGGCAGATTGGGGCATGGCCTGGGCAGATTGGGGCATGGCCTGGGCAGATTGGGGCATGGCCTGGGCAGATTGGGGCATGGCCTGGGCAGATTGGGGCATGGCCTGGGCAGATTGGGGCATGGCCTGGGCAGATTGGGGCATGGCCTGGGTAGATAGGGGCATGGTCTGGGCAGATTGGGGCATGGCCTGGGCAGATTGGGGCATGGCCTGGGTAGGTAGGGGACCTGGTTAAAAATTTACTTGGGGCAATGTCAGGGGAGGGAGAAATCTCTGTATATAAAACCCCTTGGATATTCCTACCTTGGCCATATCCTTTTCCCTACAAGGTTTTCAGGACCCCAAAAGGGGCGTGGCTTACTGGAAAGTGGGTGGAGTTTAGTGCAAGAGAGTGGGAAGATGCGTTCAGTAGCACATTAAAGTAATTATCTGAACCAGAATGTCATCTGCAGGATCACAGCACAGTCAGTAGATTGTTAGCTCTTATGGTTAAAGGCTCTTTCCTATATCTTCCATAGACACCAATAGAACAATATATCTGCCGACATCTATAAACCAAAAGTCCCATTTGGGTTACTCCCAGGGTGGGACTGGGCCGGCAGGACCACCCCCTTTAAGACCCCCACCTTGGGGCAAACCATTGCAGGCAGAAGAAAGGGGATTTAAGCACCAAACAAATGTGAGGGGGGGGGGTCAGTACAATCGTGTGGTTCCGAGCCCATGGGCCTGGTAATGGCGGATACTTTGGAGAAATTCTGGAATTGATCAGCAACTCCCAGCAACCCCCTGCAAACCCCAGCAACCCCCAGAAACTCCCAGCACCCCCCAAACCCCCAACAACTCCCAGCAACTCCCAGCACCCCCCCCAACAACTCCCAGCAACCCCCAGCACCCCCCCCAACAACTCCCAGCACCCCCCCAACTCGCAGCAACCCCCAGCAACTCCCAGCAACCCCTAGCAACTCCCAGCAACCCCCTGCAAACCCCAGCAACTCCCAGCACCCCCCCAACCCCCAACAACTCCCAGCAACTCCCAGCACCCCCCCAACCCCCAACAACTCCCAGCAACCCCCAGCAACTCCCAGCAACCCCCTGCAAACCCCAGCAACTCCCAGCACCCCCCCAACCCCCAACAACTCCCAGCAACCCCCAGCAACTCCCAGCAACCCCCTGCAAACCCCAGCAACCCCCAGCAACTCCCAGCAACCCCCAGCAACCCCCTGCAAACCCCTGCAAACCCCAGCAACTCCCAGCAACCCCCAGCCACTCCCAGCAAACCCCTGCAAACCCCAGAAACTCCCAGCACCCCCCCAAAAACTCCCAGCAACCCCAGCAACTCCCAGCAACCCCTAGCAACTCCCAGCAACCCCCTGCAAACCCCAGCAACCCCCCGCACCCCCCAACCCCCAGCAACTCCCAGCACCCCCCCAACCCCCAACAACTCCCAGCAACCCCCAGCAACTCCCAGCAACCCCTAGCAACTCCCAGCAACCCCCCAACCCCCAGCAACTCCCAGCAACCCCCCAACAACTCCCAGCAACCCCCTGCAACCCCCAGCAACCCGTCGCAACTCCCAGCAACTCCCAGCACCCCCCCAACCCCCAGCAACTCCCAGCAACCCCCAACAACTCCCAGCAACCCCCAGAAACCCTCAGCAACTCCCAACAACCCCCAGCAACTCTCAGCAACTCCCAGCAACCCCCTGCAAACCCCAGCAACTCCCAGCAACCCCCTGCAAACCTCAGCAACCCCAGCAACTCCCAGCAACCCCCAGCAACTCTCAGTAACCCCCTGCAAACCTCAGCAACCCCAGCAACTCCCAGCAACCCCCAGCAACTCTCAGTAACCCCCTGCAAACCCCAGCAACTCCCAGCAACCCCCAGCAACTCTCAGTAACCCCCTGCAAACCCCAGCAACTCCCAGCAACCCCCTGCAAACCTCAGCAACCCCAGCAACTCCCAGCAACCCCCAGCAACTCTCAGCAACCCCCTGCAAACCCCAGCAACTCCCAGCAACCCCAGCAACTCCCAGCAACCCCCAGCAACTCCCAGCAACCCCCAGCAACTCTCAGCAACCCCCTGCAAACCCCAGCAACTCTCAGTAACCCCCTGCAAACCCCAGCAACTCCCATCAACCCCAGCAACTCTCAGCAACCCCCTGCAAACCCCAGCAGCTCTCAGTAACCCCCTGCAAACCCCAGCAACTCTCAGCAACCCCCTGCAAACCTCAGCAACCCCAGCAACTCCCAGCAACCCCCAGCAACTCCCAGCAACCCCCAGCAACTCTCAGCAACCCCCTGCAAACCCCAGCAACTCTCAGTAACCCCCTGCAAACCCCAGCAACTCCCAGAAACTCCCAGCAACCCCCAGCAACTCTCAGCAACCCCCTGCAAACCCCAGCAACTCTCAGTAACCCCCTGCAAACCCCAGCAACCCCAGCAACTCCCAGCAACCCCCAGCAACTCCCAGCAACCCCCAGCAACTCTCAGCAACCCCTGCAAACCCCAGCAACTCTCAGTAACCCCCTGCAAACCCCAGCAACTCCCAGCAACCCCCAGCAACTCTCAGCAACCCCCTGCAAACCCCAGCAACTCCCATCAACCCCAGCAACTCCCAGCAACCCCCAGAAACTCCCAGCAACCCCCAGCAACTCTCAGCAACCCCCTGCAAACCCCAGCAACTCTCAGTAACCCCCTGCAAACCCCAGCAACTCCCAGCAACTCTCAGCAACCCCCTGCAAACCCCAGCAACTCCCATCAACCCCAGCAACTCCCAGCAACCCCCAGAAACTCCCAGCAACCCCCAGCAACTCCCAGCAACCCCCAGCAACTCTCAGCAACCCCCTGCAAACCCCAGCAACTCTCAGTAACCCCCTGCAAACCCCAGCAACTCCCAGCAACCCCCAGCAACTCTCAGCAACCCCCTGCAAACCCCAGCAACTCCCATCAACCCCAGCAACTCCCAGCAACCCCCAGCAACTCCCAGCAACCCCCAGCAACTCTCAGCAACCCCCTGCAAACCCCAGCAACTCCCATCAACCCCAGCAACTCCCAGCAACCCCAGCAACTCCCAGCAACCCCCAGCAACTCCCAGCAACCCCCAGCAACTCTCAGCAACCCCCTGCAAACCCCAGCAACTCTCAGTAACCCCCTGCAAACCCCAGCAACTCCCATCAACCCCAGCAACTCTCAGCAACCCCCTGCAAACCCCAGCAACTCTCAGCAACCCCCTGCAAACCCCAGCAACTCTCAGCAACCCCCTGAAAACCCCAGCAACTCCCAGCAACCCCCAGCAACTCCCAGCAACCCCCTGCAAACCCCAGCAACTCTCAGTAACCCCCTGCAAACCCCAGCAACTCCCAGCAACCCCCAGCAACTCTCAGCAACCCCCTGCAAACCCCAGCAACTCCCAGCAACCCCCTGCAAACCTCAGCAACCCCAGCAACTCCCAGCAACCCCCAGCAACTCCCAGCAACCCCCAGCAACTCTCAGCAACCCCCTGCAAACCCCAGCAACTCTCAGTAACCCCCTGCAAACCCCAGCAACTCCCAGCAACTCCCAGCAACCCCCAGCAACTCTCAGAAACTCCCTGCAAACCCCAGCAACTCCCAGCAACCCCCAGCAACTCTCAGAAACTCCTAGCAACCCCCAACAGCCTTGTTTCGCTGGTGACCTGGAAGCAGCTGAGCCGCCTGGTTTGGCCATATGTTTCCTGTTCTCGTCCATCTCGGCCTCTCAGTCACTTAAGGGGTTACAGATGCTTTGATTCGAGCATCTCCCAAAAAGAATGTCTATTTTTTTCTTGCCCCCCCCACTCTTCCGCCCCCTCGCTGCCCCCCCCCCCCCCCTCACTGTATGACAGCATCGCTCTCGGGCTGGAGAGGAGCCAAACTGTGTGTAAGGAATCATATGGCTCCCAGGGCGAGAGTGACCCCCATATCCTCTGCGTCATGTAAACAAGTCTGTGAGATCCCAGGCAGCTGCCCCCCCCCCCCCCCCGCCTCTGGGAATCCATAGATCCATACAGCCCCCCCAGCCCAATAAATAGTGACTGTCTGTGGCACCTTACAGCCCCCCTGGCATTCCCAGTACCCAGAGGCACAAACAGCCCCCCCCCCAGCCCAATAAATAGTGACTGTCTGTGGCACCTTACAGCCCCCCTGGCATTCCCAGTACCCAGAGGCACAAACAGCCCCCCCCAGCCCAATAAATAGTGACTGTCTGTGGCACCTTACAGCCCCCCCGGCATTCCCAGTACCCAGAGGCACAAACAGCCCCCCCCAGCCCAATAAATAGTGACTGTCTGTGGCACCTTACAGCCCCCCTGGCATTCCCAGTACCCAGAGGCACAAACAGCCCCCCCAGCCCAATAAATAGTGACTGTCTGTGGCACCTTACAGCCCCCCTGGCATTCCCAGTACCCAGAGGCACAAACAGCCCCCCCAGCCCAATAAATAGTGACTGTCTGTGGCACCTTACAGCCCCCCTGGCATTCCCAGTACCCAGAGGCACAAACAGCCCCCCCAGCCCAATAAATAGTGACTGTCTGTGGCACCTTACAGCCCCCCTGGCATTCCCAGTACCCAGAGGCACAAACAGCCCCCCCCCAGCCCAATAAATAGTGACTGTCTGTGGCACCTTACAGCCCCCCTGGCATTCCCAGTACCCAGAGGCACAAACAGCCCCCCCCCAGCCCAATAAATAGTGACTGTCTGTGGCACCTTACAGCCCCCCTGGCATTCCCAGTACCCAGAGGAACAAACAGCCCCCCCAGCCCAATAATGCCCTACTGTCTCCATCTTGCCCTACTGTCCCCATCTTGCCCTACTGTCCCCATCTTGCCCTACTGTCCCCATCTTGCCCTACTGTCCCCATCTTGTCCTACTGTCCCCATCTTGCCCTACTGTCCCCATCTTGTCCTACTGTCCCCATCTTGCCCTACTGTCTCCATCCTGCCCTACTGCCTCCATCTTGCCCTACTGCCTCCATCCTGCCCTACTGCCTCAATCTTGCCCTACTGTCCCCATCTTGCCCTACTGTCCCCATCTTGCCCTACTGTCTCCATCCTGCCCTACTGCCTCCATCTTGCCCTACTGTCTCCATCTTGCCCTACTGCCCCCATCTTGCCCTACTGTCTCCATCCTGCCCTACTGCCTCCATCTTGCCCTACTGTCTCCATCTTGCCCTACTGCCCCCATCTTGCCCTACTGTCTCCATCCTGCCCTACTGCCTCCATCTTGCCCTACTGTCCCCATCTTGCCCTACTGTCCCCATCTTGCCCTACTGTCCCCATCTTGCCCTACTGACTCCATCTTGCCCTACTGTCCCCATCTTGCCCTACTGACTCCATCTTGCCCTACTGTCCCCATCTTGCCCTACTGCCCCCATCTTGCCCTACTGTCTCCATCTTGCCCTACTGTCTCCATCTTGCCCTACTGCCTCCATCTTTCCCTACTGTCTCCATCCTGCCCTACTGCCTCCATCTTGTCCTACTGCCCCCATCTTGCCCTACTGTCTCCATCTTGCCCTACTGTCCCCATCTTGCCTACTGTCCCCATCTTGCCCTACTGTCTCCATCTTGCCCTACTGCCCCCATCTTGCCCTACTGTCTCCATCCTGCCCTACTGCCTCCATCTTGCCCTACTGTCTCCATCTTGCCCTACTGCCCCCATCTTGCCCTACTGTCTCCATCCTGCCCTACTGCCTCCATCTTGCCCTACTGTCCCCATCTTGCCCTACTGTCCCCATCTTGCCCTACTGTCCCCATCTTGCCCTACTGACTCCATCTTGCCCTACTGTCCCCATCTTGCCCTACTGACTCCATCTTGCCCTACTGTCCCCATCTTGCCCTACTGCCCCCATCTTGCCCTACTGTCTCCATCTTGCCCTACTGTCTCCATCTTGCCCTACTGTCTCCATCTTGCCCTACTGCCCCCATCTTGCCCTACTGTCTCCATCTTGCCCTACTGTCTCCATCTTGCCCTACTGTCTCCATCTTGCCCTACTGTCTCCATCTTGCCCTACTGCCCCCATCTTGCCCTACTGTCTCCATCTTGCCCTACTGTCTCCATCTTGCCCTACTGACTCCATCTTGCCCTACTGTCCCCATCTTGCCCTACTGTCTCCATCTTGCCCTACTGTCTCAATCTTGCCCTACTGTCTCCATCTTGCCCTACTGACTCCATCTTGCCCTACTGTCCCCATCTTGCCCTACTGCCCCCATCTTGCCCTACTGTCTCCATCTTGCCCTACTGTCTCCATCTTGCCCTACTGTCTCCATCTTGCCCTACTGCCCCCATCTTGCCCTACTGTCTCCATCTTGCCCTACTGTCTCCATCTTGCCCTACTGTCTCCATCTTGCCCTACTGCCCCATCTTGCCCTACTGTCTCATCTTGCCCTACTGTCTCCATCTTGCCCTACTGTCTCCATCTTGCCCTACTGTCCCCATCTTGCCCTACTGTCTCCATCTTGCCCTACTGTCTCCATCTTGCCCTACTGCCCCAATCTTGCCCTACTGTCTCCATCTTGCCCTACTGTCTCCATCTTGCCCTACTGTCTCCATCTTGCCCTACTGTCTCCATCTTGCCCCTACTGTCCCTCTTGCCCTACTGTCCCCATCTTGCCCTACTGCCCCCATCTTGCCCTACTGTCTCCATCTTGCCCTACTGTCTCCATCTTGCCCTACTGTCGCCCATCTTGCCCTACTGTCCCCATCTTGCCCTACTGTCTCCATCTTGCCTAACTGTCTCCATCTTGCCCTACTGTCCCCATCTTGCCCTACTGTCCCCATCTTGCCCTACTGTCTCCATCTTGCCCTACTGTCTCCATCTTGCCCTACTGTCTCCATCTTGCCCTACTGTCTCCATCTTGCCCTACTGTCCCCATCTTGCCCTACTGCCCTCCATCTTGTCCTACTGTCCCCATCTTGCCCTACTGTCCCCATCTTGCCCTACTGTCTCAATCCTGCCCTACTGCCCCTCTTGCCTACTGTCTCCATCCTGCCCTACTGTCCGCCATCTTGCCCTACTGTCTCAACCTGCCCTACTGCCCCCATCTTGTCCTACTGTCCCCATCTTGCCCTACTGTCCCCATCTTGCCCTACTGACTCCCTCTTGCCTCTGTCCCCATCTTGCCCCTGTCCCATCTTGCCCTCTCCATCCTGCCCTACTGCCCCCATCTTGTCCTACTGTCCCCTTCTTGCCCTACTGCCCCCCATCTTGCCCTACTGTCCCCTTCTTGCCCTACTGCCCCCATCTTGCCCTACTGTCCCCATCTTGCCCCTTCTGTCCCCATCTTGCCCTACTGTCTCCATCCTGCCCTACTGCCCCCATCTTGTTCCTACTATCCCATCTTGCCCTACTGTCCCATCTTGCCCTACTGTCTCCATCCTGCCCTACTGTCTCCATCCTGCCCTACTGTCTCCATCCTGCCCTACTGCCCCCATCTTGTCCTACTGTCCCCATCTTGCCCTACTGTCCCCATCTTGCCCTACTGTCCCCATCTTGCCCTACTGTCCCCATCTTGCCCTACTGTCTCCATCCTGCCCTACTGTCTCCATCCTGCCCTACTGCCCCCATCTTGTCCTACTGTCCCCATCTGCCCTACTGTCCCTTGCCCTACTGTCCCCTACTGTCCCCATCTTGCCCTACTGTCCCCATCTTGCCCTACTGTCTCCATCTTGCCCTACTGTTCTCCATCTTTGCCCTACTGCCCCCATCTTGTCCTACTGTCCCCATCTTGCCCTACTGTCCCCATCTTGCCCTACTGTCCCCATCTTGCCCTACTGTCCCCATCTTGCCCTACTGTCTCCATCCTGCCCTACTGTCTCCATCCTGCCCTACTGCCCCCATCTTGTCCTACTGTCCCCATCTTGCCCTACTGTCCCCATCTTGTCCTACTGTCCCCATCTTGCCCTATGTCCCCATCTTGCCCTACTGTCTCCATCTTGCCCTACTGTCTCCATCCTGCCCTACTGTCCCCATCTTGTCCTACTGTCCCCATCTTGCCCTACTGTCCCCATCTTGCCCTACTGTCCTCCATCTTGCCCTACTGTCCCCATCTTGCCCTACTGTCTCCATCTTGCCCTACTGCCCCCATCTTGTCCCTACTGTCCCCATCTGCCCTACTGTCTCCATCTTGCCCTACTGTCTCCATCTTGCCCTACTGCCCCCATCTTGTCCTACTGTCCCCATCTTGTCCTACTGTCCCCATCTTGCCCTACTGACTCCATCTTGCCCTACTGTCTCCATCCTGCCCTACTGTCTCCATCCTGCCCTACTGCCCCCATCTTGTCCTACTGTCCCCATCTTACCCTACTGTCCCCATCTTACCCTACTGTCCCCATCTTGCCCTACTGTCTCCATCCTGCCCTACTGCCCCCATCTTGTCCTACTGTCCCCATCTTGCCCTACTGTCTCCATCTTGCCCTACTGTCCCCATCTTGCCCTACTGTCCCCATCTTGCCCTACTGTCTCCATCTTGCCCTACTGTCCCCATCTTGCCCTACTGTCTCCATCTTGCCCTACTGTCCCCATCTTGGCCCTACTGTCCCCATCTGCCCTACTGTCCCCATCTTGCCCTACTGTCTCCATCTTGCCCTACTGCCCCCATCTTGTCCTACTGTCCCCATCTTGTCCTACTGTCCCATCTTGCCCCTACTGTCTCCATCTTGCCCTACTGTCCCCATCTTGCCCTACTGTCCCCATCTTGCCCTACTGTCTCCATCTTGCCCTACTGTCCCCATCTTGCCCTACTGTCCCCATCTTGCCCTACTGTCTCCATCTTGCCCTACTGTCCCCATCTTGCCCTACTGTCTCCATCTTGCCCTACTGTCTCCATCTTGCCCTACTGTCCCCATCTTGCCCTACTGTCTCCATCTTGCCCTACTGTCCCCATCTTGCCCTACTGTCTCCATCTTGCCCTACTGTCTCCATCTTGCCCTACTGTCTCCATCTTGCCCTACTGTCTCCATCTTGTCCTACTGTCCCCATCTTGTCCTACTGTCCCCATCTTGTCCTACTGTCCCCATCTTGCCCTACTGTCTCCATCTTGCCCTACTGTCTCCATCTTGCCCTACTGTCTCCATCTTGCCCTACTGTCTCCCATCTTGCCCTACTGTCCCCATCTTGCCCTACTGTCCCCATCTTGCCCTACTGTCCCCATCTTGCCCTACTGTCTCCATCTTGCCCTACTGTCTCCATCTTGCCCTACTGTCTCCATCTTGTCCTACTGTCTCCATCTTGCCCTACTGTCCCCATCTTGCCCTACTGTCTCCATCTTGCCCTACTGTCCCCATCTTGCCCTACTGTCTCCATCTTGCCCTACTGTCCCCATCTTGCCCTACTGTCCCCATCTTGCCCTACTGTCCCCATCTTGCCCTACTGTCTCCATCTTGCCCTACTGTCTCCATCTTGCCCTACTGTCTCCATCTTGCCCTACTGTCCCCATCTTGTCCTACTGTCCCCATCTTGTCCTACTGTCTCCATCTTGCCCTACTGTCCCCATCTTGCCCTACTGTCTCTATCTTGTCCTACTGTCTCTATCTTGCCCTACTGTCTCCATCTTGCCCTACTGTCTCCATCTTGTCCTACTGTCTCCATCTTGCCCTACTGTCCCCATCTTGCCCTACTGTCTCCATCTTGTCCTACTGTCTCCATCTTGCCCTACTGTCCCCATCTTGTCCTACTGTCCCCATCTTGTCCTACTGTCTCCATCTTGCCCTACTGTCCCCATCTTGCCCTACTGTCTCTATCTTGTCCTACTGTCTCTATCTTGCCCTACTGTCTCCATCTTGCCCTACTGTCTCCATCTTGCCCTACTGTCTCCATCTTGTCCTACTGTCTCCATCTTGCCCTACTGTCCCCATCTTGCCCTACTGTCTCCATCTTGCCCTACTGTCCCCATCTTGCCCTACTGTCTCCATCTTGTGCTACTGTCTCTATCTTGCCCTACTGTCCCCATCTTGCCCTACTGTCCCCATCTTGCCCTACTGTCCCCATCTTGCCCTACTGTCTCCATCTTATCCTACTGTCTCAATCTTGCCCTACTGTCTCCATCTTGCCCTACTGTCTCCATCTTGTGCTACTGTCCCCATCTTGCCCTACTGCCCCCACCTTGCCCCGCGGTTGCCCCAGACTAAATAACTAAGTGCTGGGACCTGATACATCACAAACACCTGGGGGACCTGAGCAGAGTTTGACCCCCATTAATTATGAGACTGGGGGCCCCGGGGGCGACGCTGGCAGGGTAAGGGTTAAACCCTATATTATTTCCCAGATCCCTGGGTCTCCGGCCGGAATGTCAGTAAGTGGGGGGTCGGGTTACAGCAGAACTCATTGGGTTAAATTATTGCCCCCCCTACAATTTTTTTGGAAGAGAATCAGTTCATCAGGTTTTCCGCTCGGGAATTTCATTCTTGGAAAACCTGCGGCTCCATCAGCCCCAAACCAGCTCCACATTTCCCTGCACCGGGGGCTGAGCGGGGGCTGCTGGGATACATTAACCCTTACAGGGCCTGCCCACATTTAATATCTCACTATAAGCAGTGCTAAGATTTACATTTGCTTTTGTTAGTTCCCCACAGTTACCCTTTGGGGGTTGCAGATAAGCTGCGGAATCTCTATGGCAACCTTTAGTCTGACATCCCTGCCATAAAGCAAGGCAAGAGTGCTGTTTATTTGCTACACAGGAAGTAGGGGCAGATGTGTACCAGGAAGTAGAGGCAGATGTGTACCAGGAAGTAGGGGCAGATGTATACCAGGAAGTAGGGGCAGATGTATACCAGGAAGTAGGGGCAGATGTGTACCAGGAAGTAGGGGCAGATGTGTACCAGGAAGTAGGGGCAGATGTATACCAGGAAGTAGGGGCAGATGTGTACCAGGAAGTAGGGGCAGATGTGTACCAGGAATTAGGGGCAGATGTGTACCAGGAAGTAGGGGCGGATGTGTACCAGGAAGTAGGGGCAGATGTGTACCAGGAAGTAGGGGCAGATGTGTACCAGGAAGTAGAGGCAGATGTGTACCAGGAAGTAGGGGCAGATGTGTACCAGGAAGTAGGGGCAGATGTGTACCAGGAAGTAGAGGCAGATGTGTACCAGGAAGTAGGGGCAGATGTGTACCAGGAATTAGGGGCAGATGTGTACCAGGAAGTAGGGGCGGATGTGTACCAGGAAGTAGAGGCGGGTGTGTACCAGGAAGTAGGGGCAGATGTGTACCAGGAAGTAGAGGCGGGTGTGTACCAGGAAGTAGGGGCAGATGTGTACCAGGAAGTAGAGGCAGATGTGTACCAGGAAGTAGGGGCAGATGTGTACCAGGAAGTAGGGGCAGATGTGTACCAGGAAGTAGGGGCAGATGTGTACCAGGAAGTAGGGGCAGATGTGTACCAGGAAGTAGAGGCAGATGTGTACCAGGAAGTAGGGGCAGATGTGTACCAGGAATTAGGGGCAGATGTGTACCAGGAAGTAGGGGCGGATGTGTACCAGGAAGTAGAGGCGGGTGTGTACCAGGAAGTAGAGGCGGGTGTGTACCAGGAAGTAGAGGCAGATGTGTACCAGGAAGTAGGGGCAGATGTGTACCAGGAATTAGGGGCAGATGTGTACCAGGAAGTAGGGGCGGATGTGTACCAGGAAGTAGAGGCGGGTGTGTACCAGGAAGTAGGGGCAGATGTGTACCAGGAAGTAGAGGCAGATGTGTACCAGGAATTAGGGGCAGATGTGTACCAGGAAGTAGGGGCAGATGTGTACCAGGAAGTATGGGCAGATGTGTACCAGGAAGTAGAGGCAGATGTGTACCAGGAAGTATGGGCAGATGTGTACCAGGAATTAGGGGCATATGTGTACCAGGAAGTAGAGGCAGATGTGTACCAGGAAGTAGGGGCAGATGTGTACCAGGAAGTAGGGGCAGATGTGTACCAGGAAGTAGAGGCAGATGTGTACCAGGAAGTAGGGGCAGATGTGTACCAGAAAGTAGGGGCAGATGTGTACCAGGAAGTAGGGGCAGATGTGTACCAGGAAGTAGGGGCAGATGTGTACCAGGAAGTAGGGGCAGATGTGTACCAGGAAGTAGGGGCAGATGTGTACCAGGAAGTAGGGGCAGATGTGTACCAGGAAGTAGGGGCAGATGTGTACCAGGAAGTAGGGGCAGATGTGTACCAGGAAGTAGAGGCAGATGTGTACCAGGAAGTAGGGGCAGATGTGTACCAGGAAGTAGAGGCAGATGTGTACCAGGAAGTAGGGGCAGATGTGTACCAGGAATTAGGGGCAGATGTGTACCAGGAAGTAGGGGCGGATGTGTACCAGGAAGTAGAGGCGGGTGTGTACCAGGAAGTAGGGGCAGATGTGTACCAGGAAGTAGAGGCGGGTGTGTACCAGGAAGTAGGGGCAGATGTGTACCAGGAAGTAGAGGCAGATGTGTACCAGGAAGTAGGGGCAGATGTGTACCAGGAAGTAGGGGCAGATGTGTACCAGGAAGTAGGGGCAGATGTGTACCAGGAAGTAGGGGCAGATGTGTACCAGGAAGTAGAGGCAGATGTGTACCAGGAAGTAGGGGCAGATGTGTACCAGGAATTAGGGGCAGATGTGTACCAGGAAGTAGGGGCGGATGTGTACCAGGAAGTAGAGGCGGGTGTGTACCAGGAAGTAGAGGCGGGTGTGTACCAGGAAGTAGAGCAGATGTGTACCAGGAAGTAGGGGCAGATGTGTACCAGGAAGTAGGGGCGGATGTGTACCAGGAAGTAGAGGCGGGTGTGTACCAGGAATTAGGGGCAGATGTGTACCAGGAAGTAGGGGCAGATGTGTACCAGGAAGTAGAGGCAGATGTGTACCAGGAATTAGGGGCAGATGTGTACCAGGAAGTAGGGGCAGATGTGTACCAGGAAGTATGGGCAGATGTGTACCAGGAAGTAGAGGCAGATGTGTACCAGGAATTAGGGGCAGATGTGTACCAGGAAGTAGAGGCAGATGTGTACCAGGAAGTAGGGCAGATGTGTACCAGGAAGTAGGGGCAGATGTGTACCAGGAAGTAGAGGCAGATGTGTACCAGGAAGTAGGGGCAGATGTGTACCAGAAAGTAGGGGCAGATGTGTACCAGGAAGTAGGGGCAGATGTGTACCAGGAAGTAGGGGCAGATGTGTACCAGGAAGTAGGGGCAGATGTGTACCAGGAAGTAGGGGCAGATGTGTACCAGGAAGTAGGGGCAGATGTGTACCAGGAAGTAGGGGCAGATGTGTACCAGGAAGTAGGGGCATATGTGTACCAGGAAGTAGGGGCAGATGTGTACCAGGAAGTAGAGGCAGATGTGTACCAGGAAGTAGGGGCAGATGTGTACCAGGAAGTAGAGGCAGATGTGTACCAGGAAGTAGGGGCAGATGTGTACCAGGAAGTAGGGGCAGATGTGTACCAGGAAGTACACTCCTGCAGAATCCCTTAGGCCAGTGCTTCCATGGGGTTCTGGGTGCTGGTTGTTGGGTGCATATGTGGGTGCTATACGTGTCCATAATCAGTGAGCTACATGGTGACCTGACATAACCCATTAACCCTATAATTACCCCATGAAGCAGCCCCTTATCTTGTGAGCAAACAGCGAGACCCATTGTTCCTGGAGAGAGAGACACAACTGGGCATCAAATTAGCAGCGACCGGAGGGCTCGTCTGTATAAATGGAAACAACAACAACAACAACACAATCTGAATGCGACACTGATCCCAACCTGTGTAACAACAAAACCGGCTGCTGACTCTGAACCAACACACAGACCCACATGGGGGAGCAGCACGGGGGGGGGGGGGGGGCAGTAGGTACAGCGGGTTCCCTGGGTATCTGGGGGGGTACTTTGTGTGCAGGGGGGGGGGCAGTAGGTACAGCGGGTTCCCTGGGTATCTGGGGGGGTACTTTGTGTGCAGGGGGGAGAGGGGGGGCAGTAGGTACAGTGGGTTCCCTGGGTATCTGGGGGGTACTTTGTGTGCAGGGGGAGGGGGGGCAGTAGGTACAGTGTGTTCCCTGGGTATCTGGGGGGGGGTACTTTGTGTGCAGGGGGCAGAGGGGGGGCAGTAGGTACAGTGGGTTCCCTGGGTATCTGGGGGGGGTACTTTGTGTGCAGGGGGAGAGGGGGGGCAGTAGGTACAGGGGGTTCCCTGGGTATCTGGGGGGGGGGTACTTTGTGTGCAGGGGGGAGGGGGGGCAGTAGGTACAGTGGGTTCCCTGGGTATCTGGGGGGGGTACTTTGTGTGCAGGGGGCAGAGGGGGGGCAGTAGGTACAGTGGGTTCCCTGGGTATCTGGGGGGGGTACTTTGTGTGCAGGGGGAGAGGGGGGCAGTAGGTACAGTGGGTTCCCTGGGTATCTGGGGGGGTACTTTGTGTGCAGGGGCAGGGGGGGCAGGTACAGGGTCCGGTTGGGGTACTTGGGGGGGGGGGGTCAGTAGGTACAGTGGGTTCCCTGGGTATCTGGGGGGGTACTTTGTGTGCAGGGGGCAGAGGGGGGCAGTAGGTACAGTGGGTTCCCTGGGTATCTGGGGGGGGTACTTTGTGTGCAGGGGGAGAGGGGGGGCAGTAGGTACAGGGGGTTCCCTGGGTATCTGGGGGGGGGTACTTTGTGTGCAGGGGGAGAGGGGGGGCAGTAGGTACAGTGGGTTCCCTGGGTATCTGGGGGGGGTACTTTGTGTGCAGGGGGGAGGGGGGGCAGTAGGTACAGTGGGTTCCCTGGGTATCTGGGGGGGTACTTTGTGTGCAGGGAGAGGGGGGGCAGTAGGTACAGTGGGTTCCCTGGGTATCTGGGGGGGTACTTTGTGTGCAGGGGAGAGGGGGGCAGTAGGTACAGTGGGGTTCCCTGGGTATCTGGGGGGGTACTTTGTGTGCAGGGGGAGAGGGGGGCAGTAGGTACAGTGGGTTCCCTGGGTATCTGGGGGGGGTACTTTGTGTGCAGGGGGGAGAGGGGGGGCAGTAGGTACAGTGGGTTCCCTGGGTATCTGGGGGGGTACTTTGTGCGCAGGGGGAGAGGGGGGCAGTAGGTACAGTGGGTTCCCTGGGTATCTGGGGGGGTACTTTGTGTGCAGGGGGAGAGGGGGGGCAGTAGGTACAGTGGGTTCCCTGGGTATCTGGGGGGTACTTTGTGTGCAGGGGGAGAGGGGGGGCAGTAGGTACAGTGGGTTCCCTGGGTATCTGGGGGGGTACTTTGTGCGCAGGGGGAGAGGGGGGGCAGTAGGTACAGTGGGTTCCCTGGGTATCTGGGGGGGTACTTTGTGCGCAGGGGGAGAGGGGGGGCAGTAGGTACAGTGGGTTCCCTGGGTATCTGGGGGGGTACTTTTTGTGCAGGGGGAGAGGGGGGGCAGTAGGTACAGTGGGTTCCCTGGGTATCTGGGGGAGACTGGGGGGATTCGGTTGCTATATGGGGGAGGCACATTGGAGGGGGGGGGAGTTGGCGCCCGTATGGGGGGGGGCAATAGGAATATGCAGAAACAATTATTTCTCGCTTCGCCAACTCACCTCCAGCTCCTGTGAATCACATTTATTTATTGGGTCACTTTCCTTACAATCTGAGCAAATGATTTAGCAGAACCGGAAGCCTTAAATGCCCCCCCCCCCCCCTGTGCTGATTTGGGGGGTTTTGTGTCCCCATTTTGTACACAGCCCGGGAATAGGGGTGCTGTTTATTCAAAAACAAGTCTGGGGGTGCCACTAACCTTCAGGGGCACATAACCGACTTTTATACGTGGGCGGAGGGGGGGTAAGGGAATGAGACAGGCGATTGGCTGATTGTGATCCACTTTGCAGCAGCCAATAAGGACCAGTCTCTCCTACCCCAGCCGGTCCCCCTGCTACCTGGGGCCCCCCGCAACCGCTGGGTCTGCTGTGTATTATTGGCTGCTTCCTCAGCCAATAACTATCTCCCATAAACGCCAATCCCTGATTGGCCGCCTCACTCTCCCTGTTACAGAGAATACGTCCCAGTCCGAGTGCATCCCCTGTGCCCGAGAGTTAAAGGAAATGAGGGTGAAAATATTTGTAACAAAACAGGAAGGATCTTTGCTCCTCTCAGAGATAATGGCCTGGGGCCCGGCCCTCGGTTATATATCTCCCCCCTCCCTCCCTGAGTGTGTATATAGAGTATATACAGTATATACATATATATTTATTCAGTAACCAAGGCAGAAGCTTCACTGTATGTGCAGCACAAGTCAATATTAGCATTGTGTGGCGGCTGCTATGGGAATCATTTGTTTGGGGCAGTTTACACTGGAGGCGCTTAGAGCAGGGGTAGGGGGTGCCATAGTGTTTCCCTTAGACAGTACAGTATGGGGGTACAGCTTATTGTGTGCCCAGAACATTCCTTCTCTGTATATTTGTATTTATACATATGGGTAGGGGGTGCCATAGTGTTTCCCTTAGACAGTACAGTATGGGGGTACAGCTTATTGTGTGCCCAGAACATTCCTTCTCTGTATATTTGTATTTATACATATGGGTAGGGGGTGCCATAGTGTTTCCCTTAGACAGTACAGTATGGGGGTACAGCTTATTGTGTGCCCAGAACATTCCTTCTCTGTATATGTGTATTTATACATATGGGTAGGAGCTGCCATAGTGTTTCACCCAGGGGTGTAAGGCAGATGAGTGTAGGGTTAGTAGTGGGACACAGCCGGTTGCTACGTACCCGTTCCCTAACACAGACCCCCTGCACCAATCACAATATATATATATATATAGAATAATAGAAGACCGTAAGTAACACTATCACATCAGACAGAGGCTTCCATCCATTTCAAAGTCCAGAATATCCGATTCAGAAAGGGGGCGGTTCACCTTTAAGTTAACTGTCAGTACGTTATATAATGGCCAGTTCTAAGCAACGTTTCAATTGGTCGTCATTATTTATTTGTTATAGTTTTTCTTCTGCCTCTTTGCAGCTTTCAAATGGGGGTCACTGACCCCGGCAGCCAAACCCTATTGCTCTGTGAGGCCCCAGTTTTATTGTTATTGTTACTTTATTGTTTACTTTTAACTTATTTCCCTGTTCTTCTATTCATTTACCAGCCTCTCATTCAAACCACTCCCCGGTGACTAAGGTAACTTGGACCCTAGCAACCAGATAGCTGCTGAAACACCAAACTCAAGAGCTTCTGAACAAAACTGAAACAACTAAAAAAACTACCAATAAAAAAAAATGAAGACCAATTGCAAATGGCCTCAGTATATGATTCTCTACTTCATACTAAATCAAAGGTGAACTTGCCCTTTAGATAAGCCAATCACAGATATACACAGATATCACAATCAGCAAAGGCTGATGGGGGGGGGGGCAGCTCATTTCCTACCTCTTTCCTAACACAACAACAACAAATACCCCCGTTCTGATTAGTGACGATGTCACAATTACCCCCCCCCCCCCCCCCCCCCCCCCCCCCACACACACACACACAACTGTAGAAATGAATATTCCGCTTCCTGCGATTTCACACTTGGACAGAGTCGGCCAATCAGCCCAATGAGTTGGCCAATAAGTGCCCGACTCCAAGTGCAGTTCCCAAGCCGGGGGTCCCATTCCCCAGTGCCCCCCCTGGTGCCCAATCCCTACCAAGTCCGTGCCCGACCCATAGACGCACACACAGAGGAATAAGTGGGGAAATCGCAGACTCACCTCTTTTAAATCCCCGGGCGCGTCCGCACTCCCTGCCTCCCTCATCTTGTGTAACCGGGGAAAGGCTGAGGGCTCCGCAGCATCTGGATCCATACCCCCCCCCCCCTCCTCCTCCTCCTCCTCCTCCTCCTCCTCCTCCTCTTCCTCGTCTCTTTTGTTCAATTTCCAAAACTTTTGGCTTTTTGCTCGGAGTCGGATCGCTCGGACGGCGCTACTTTGTAGCAAGTCGCACACTTCCCCTGTTATCTGCCCTCCCCCCCTACATCCTGCTGTTTCCCTGCTGATAATTGGGGGCTTTTTTCCTCTCTCTTTCTGGAAATTCTTCTTCTCTCTGTGTCACTGATCCCCCCCCCTGCTCTCTCCTCCTCCCCCGGCCCCCCCATTCCCCCCCCCTCTGACTTCTTGATCTGCAGCTGGGCTTTATTGCCATAGAAACCTGCTGCCCTGAATACTAAAAGGGGGCTGCAGGGAGGAAGGGGGTCTGGGCACAGAGTTGGGGGGGGGCAATAACAATTCCGTTGGCACAGAAAGGGTTACACACTGGCTAAATATTAGTATAACCCCCTGCTGGGGCTGCAATATAAATACTGAGTATCGTCCCACACAGGCAGCGAATACAATGGGGACTGGGAAGCACTGACATATACAGGAGCGCAGTATGGGGCTGTCACTGTGTATCTGCTATTCCCTGTACATCTGGAACAGCAGCTATGAGCAACAGGCTATGGGCAAACTTAGGGGGCTGTTCCTGCTGAATTGTGCTTAGTACAGGGGAATCCCTATGTGCCATAGTTTTATGGTATCTCTCTGTACAGGCTATGAGCAAACTTAGGGGGCTGTTCCTGCTGAATTGTGCTTAGTACAGGGGAATCCCTATGTGCCATAGTTTTATGGTATCTCTCTGTACAGGCTATGAGCAAACTTAGGGGGCTGTTCCTGCTGAATTGTGCTTAGTACAGGGGAATCCCTATGTGCCATAGTTTTATGGTATCTCTCTGTACAGGCTATGGGCAAACTTAGGGGGCTGTTCCTGCTGAATTGTGCTTAGTACAGGGGAATCCCTATGTGCCATAGTTTTATGGTATCTCCCTGTACAGGCTATGAGCAAACTTAGGGGGCTGTTCCTGCTGAATTGTGCTTAGTACAGGGGAATCCCTATGTGCCATAGTTGTATGGTATCTCTCTGTACAGGCTATGGGCAAACATAGGGGGCTGTTCCTGCTGAATTGTGCTTAGTACAGGGGAATCCCTATGTGCCATAGTTTTATGGTATCTCTCTGTACAGGCTATGGGCAAACTTAGGGGGCTGTTCCTGCTGAATTGTGCTTAGTACAGGGGAATCCCTATGTGCCATAGTTTTATGGTATCTCTCTGTACAGGCTATGAGCAAACTTAGGGGGCTGTTCCTGCTGAATTGTGCTTAGTACAGGGGAATCCCTATGTGCCATAGTTTTATGGTATCTCCCTGTACAGGCTATGGGCAAACTTAGGGGGCTGTTCCTGCTGAATTGTGCTTAGTACAGGGGAATCCCTATGTGCCATAGTTTTATGGTATCTCTCTGTACAGGCTATGAGCAAACTTAGGGGGCTGTTCCTGCTGAATTGTGCTTAGTACAGGGGAATCCCTATGTGCCATAGTTTTATGGTATCTCTCTGTACAGGCTATGAGCAAACATAGGGGGCTGTTCCTGCTGAATTGTGCTTAGTACAGGGGAATCCCTATGTGCCCTAGTTTTATGGTATCTCTCTGTACAGGCTATGGGCAAACTTAGGGGGCTGTTCCTGCTGAATTGTGCTTAGTACAGGGAATCCCTATGAACTACTTCATTTATTTGGGGCTAAAAAGATTTGGAGAGGCGCCCTGAGCTTTTATCTAGGATCCTGTCTAAATTGAACCCACGTGTGTCCCTGAATAATGCGACTCCGGAGAGCCCAGGGCCATAGAATAAACATCAACCTCTGGATACCTGGGAAATATAACTGAGCAGAATTAAAGGGGAACTACACCTTGCGTAATAAAGGCAGAAGTCTCAGCATCTTTCCATCCACATTCATTACCCTTATTAATGAGTTACGTGTAAATGTAATTTCGTCGGTCGGCTCTTTATATTCTCTGCAACTGCTGGTTCAGACTCTCGAAACTATGCAGCAGAAAGAGGCGGAGTTCCTGATTAAGGGTAATTAAAAAAATAAATATTAATAACAACCCAGTAGAAGTATTTGCTATCAGGGAGGACAAACTGAAGGGAAATGGATTCCCCCCCTGGTGCCCCCTTGACTTCTGACACTGGAAATTAGAGCAAAAGTCCAGGAACCGATATCAGAAACAGATGAGCCCCGCACTGGGCGTACTCTGCTGCCACCTAGTGGCCACTTGCTAGTATTGCATTGTCTACTCCCTGCCCTACTCCTGTGCATTCTGGCTAATACCAAAGGTGCTGCTCTAAGATGCCATAGACAGTCACAGGGTCTGGACTGGGCCGCCTGGACACCGGGAAAATACCCGGCCTTGGTGGGCCCCACCGGACCAGACCAGACCCTATTGCCACTTCCTCTGGCCTCCAATGTCCTCCCCTGGCGCGTTTTACGTACATGCGTTCAAGGGAGGACATCGGTCAGGGGCCCCTGCGGGGGGGGTGTTAGGGGTGTGCGGCAGCGGGGGCTCCTGCAGGGGTGGGGTTAGGGGTGTGCGGCTGCGGGGGCTCCTGCAGGGGTGGGGTTAGGAGTGTGCGGCGGCGGGGGCTCCTGCAGGGGTGGGGTTAGGGGTGTGCGGCGGTGGGGGCTCCTGCAGGGGTGGGGTTAGGGGTGTGCGGCGGCGGGGGCTCCTGCAGGGGTGGGGTTAGGAGTGTGCGGCGGCGGGGGCTCCTGCAGGGGTGGGGTTAGGGGTGTGCGGCAGCGGGGGCTCCTGCAGGGGTGGGTTAGGAGTGTGCGGCGGCGGGGGCTCCTGCAGGGGTGGGGTTAGGGGTGTGCGGCGGCGGGGGCTCCTGCAGGGGTGGGGTTAGGAGTGTGCGGCGGCGGGGGCTCCTGCAGGGGTGGGGTTAGGGGTGTGCGGCGGCGGGGGCTCCTGCAGGGGTGGGGTTAGGGGTGTGCGGCGGCGGGGGCTCCTGCAGGGGTGGGGTTAGGAGTGTGCGGCAGCGGGGGCTCCTGCAGGGGTGGGGTTAGGAGTGTGCGGCAGCGGGGGCTCCTGCAGGAGTGGGGTTAGGAGTGTGCGGCAGCGGGGGCTCCTGCAGGGGTGGGGTTAGGAGTGTGCGGCGGCGGGGGCTCCTGCAGGAGTGGGGTTAGGAGTGTGCGGCAGCGGGGGCTCCTGCAGGAGTGGGGTTAGGAGTGTGCGGCAGCGGGGGCTCCTGCAGGAGTGGGGTTAGGAGTGTGCGGCAGCGGGGGCTCCTGCAGGGGTGGGGTTAGGAGTGTGCGGCGGCGGGGGTTCCTGCAGGGGTGGGGTTAAGAGTGTGCGGCGGCGGGGGCTCCTGCAGGGGTGGGGTTAGGAGTGTGCGGCGGCGGGGGTTCCTGCAGGGGGGGTGTTAGGGGTGTGCGGCAGCGGGGGCTCCTGCAGGGGTGGGGTTAGGAGTGTGCGGCGGCGGGGGTTCCTGCAGGGGGGGGTGTTAGGGGTGTGCGGCAGCGGGGGCTCCTGCAGGGGTGGGGTTAGGAGTGTGCGGCAGCGATGGCTTCTGCAGGGGTGGGGTTAGGAGTGTGCGGCAGCGATGGCTCCTGCAGGGGTGGGGTTAGGAGTGTGCGGCGGCGGGGGCTCCTGCAGGGGTGGGGTTAGGAGTGTGCGGCGGCAGGGGCTCCTGCAGGGGTGGGGTTAGGAGTGTGCGGCAGCGGGGGTTCCTGCAGGGGTGGGGTTAGGAGTGTGCGGCGGCGGGGGCTCCTGCAGGGGTGGGGTTAGGAGTGTGCGGCGGCGGGGGTTCCTGCAGGGGGGGGTGTTAGGGGTGTGCGGCAGCGGGGGCTCCTGCAGGGGTGGGGTTAGGGGTGTGCGGCAGCGGGGGCTCCTGCAGGGGTGGGGTTAGGGGTGTGCGGCAGCGGGGGCTCCTGCAGGGGTGGGGTTAGGAGTGTGCAGCGGCGGGGGCTCCTGCAGGGGTGGGGTTAGGAGTGTGCGGCGGCGGGGGTTCCTGCAGGGGGGGGGTGTTAGGGGTGTGCGGCAGCGGGGGCTCCTGCAGGGGTGGGGTTAGGGGTGTGCGGCAGCGGGGGCTCCTGCAGGGGTGGGGTTAGGGGTGTGCGGCAGCGGGGGCTCCTGCAGGGGTGGGGTTAGGAGTGTGCGGCGGCGGGGGTTCCTGCAGGGGGGTTGTTAGGGGTGTGCGGCAGCGGGGGCTCCTGCAGGGGTGGGGTTAGGGGTGTGCAGCGGCGGGGGCTCCTGCAGGGGTGGGTTAGGAGTGTGCGGCGGCGGGGGCTCCTGCAGGGGTGGGGTTAGGAGTGTGCAGCGGCGGGGGCTCCTGCAGGGGTGGGGTTAGGAGTGTGCGGCGGCGGGGGCTCCTGCAGGGGTGGGGTTAGGAGTGTGCGGCGGCGGGGGCTCCTGCAGGGGTGGGGTTAGGAGTGTGCGGCGGCGGGGGTTCCTGCAGGGGGGGGGGTGTTAGGGGTGTGCGGCAGCGGGGGCTCCTGCAGGGGTGGGGTTAGGAGTGTGCGGCGGCGGGGGCTCCTGCAGGGGTGGGGTTAGGAGTGTGCGGCGGCGGGGGCTCCTGCAGGGGTGGGGTTAGGAGTGTGCGGCAGCGGGGGTTCCTGCAGGGGTGGGGTTAGGAGTGTGCGGCGGCGGGGGCTCCTGCAGGGGTGGGGTTAGGAGTGTGCGGCGGCGGGGGCTCCTGCAGGGGTGGGGTTAGGAGTGTGCGGCGGCGGGGGCTCCTGCAGGGGTGGGGTTAGGAGTGTGCGGCGGCGGGGGTTCCTGCAGGGGGGGGGTGTTAGGGGTGTGCGGCAGCGGGGGCTCCTGCAGGGGTGGGGTTAGGAGTGTGCGGCGGCGGGGGCTCCTGCAGGGGTGGGGTTAGGAGTGTGCGGCGGCGGGGGCTCCTGCAGGGGTGGGGTTAGGAGTGTGCGGCGGTGGGGGTTCCTGCAGGGGGGTTGTTAGGGGTGTGCGGCAGCGGGGGTTCCTGCAGGGGTGGGGTTAGGGGTGTGCGGCAGCGGGGGCTCCTGCAGGGGTGGGGTTAGGAGTGTGCGGCGGCGGGGGCTCCTGCAGGGGTGGGGTTAGGAGTGTGCGGCAGCGGGGGCTCCTGCAGGGGTGGGGTTAGGAGTGTGCGGCGGCGGGGGCTCCTGCAGGGGTGGGGTTAGGAGTGTGCAGCGCGGGGGCTCCTGCAGGGGTGGGGTTAGGAGTGTGCGGCGGCGGGGGCTCCTGCAGGGGTGGGGTTAGGAGTGTGCAGCGGCGGGGGCTCCTGCAGGGGTGGGGTTAGGAGTGTGCGGCGGCGGGGGCTCCTGCAGGGGTGGGGTTAGGAGTGTGCGGCGGCGGGGGCTCCTGCAGGGGTGGGGTTAGGAGTGTGCGGCGGCGGGGGCTCCTGCAGGGTACAAGGCCAGAGGAGGCACCTTGCGGGGTTCGGTCTGCACCCCCAGTCCGACCCTGGGCAGTCACTATTTTTGGGGCCTGAATGGGCTGTTGGGACCTGTCTGTAAAAAAAGACAGGGGGGGGGGCTCAATGAGTAGCACTTCTGCCTTGCAGCACTGGGGTCCTGAGTTCAATCCTGGCCAGGGCACTATCTGCAAGGTGTTTGCAGGGTTGGACTTGGGGGTCCAGATTGCCCAGCGGGGCTTCTCCTCAGGGGCCCCTGCACCCCCCAATCCTGTCCAACCCTCTCCCCCAAGCTGTGTCGGGGGAGGGAGACCGGTGGAGCGTGGTTGGGTCTGGCCCACTGGGTTTTCTTCCCGGTGTCCTGATGGCCCAGTCCAACCCTGGCTGTTTGTATGTGTCTGTATGGTAGGTTCAGGCAGGGTCGGACTGGGCCGCCATGACACCGGGAAAATAACCTATTGCTGCTTCCTCTGGCCTCCAATGTCCTCCCCTGACGCGTTTCACATATGGGGGGGGGGTTTAGGGGTGCACGGCGGGGGACGTGGCCAGAGGAGGCACCTTGGGGGGTGGGGGGCAGGTTCATTAGCCCCTGACTAAATTGACCATAGTGTGTGCGAATGCAATAGGGACCTTAGACTGTAAGCTCCTCTTTGTAACTAAAGGGGTTATCTCACCTCTAAAATAATAACTTTTATAGAGAATGCTATTCTGAGACAATTTGCAATTGGTCTTTATTTTGTATTACTTGCGGTTTTTTAGTCGTTTCGTTTTTTGTTCAGCAGCTCTCTAGTTTGGAATTTCAGACGCTGCCTGGTTGCTAGGGTCCAATTCAACCTAGCAACCAGGCAGTGATTTGAAAGAGAGACAGGAAAATGAGTAGGGGAGGGGCCTAAATAGAATAAAAAGTAACAATAACAATAAAACTGGAGCCTCACAGAGCAATAGGGTTTGGTTGCTAGGGTCCAAGTTACCTTAGCAACCAGGGAGTGGTGTGAATGAGAGACAGGTATATGAATAGGGGAGGGGCTGAATAGAAAGATAAGGAATAAAAAGTAACAATAACAATAAAACTGGAGCCTCACAGAGCAATAGGGTTTGGCTGCCGGGGTCAGTGACCCCCATTTGAAAGCTGCAAAGAGTCAGAAGAAGGAGGCAAATAGTTAAAAAAACTATACAAAAAAAAATGACCAATGGAAAAGCTGCTAAGAATAATACATGTCCGTATAACGGGTACAGAATAGAACTTCACTTTAGCCCTTTAGAGCCCCCCCCCACCCCCTAAGTATGAAAGCGCCTTCTCCTTTAAGAGCCTGCGGGGCGTGGCTTCAACGATGACACTCATGGAGGCGTGGCTACGGAATTGTCCGTGATCCATTGAATCCGGGGGCTCAACGTTGGGGGATCCGCTGAGATTAGCCCCGCCCCCTGAGCGGCCGGCGGTGCGGAGGGACAGTGGGGCGAAGCGATTAACCGGAGCGCAGAGCGGATGAGGCGCCTTTCTATGAATGAGATCCGGCAAGGGCAGAGCGGGTCATGCTTTCTGCTGTGACACTTACCCACAATGCTTTGCTGCTGCCTGAGACTCTGGGGTTTTCCCTTCAGGGGAATTCTGCATAGAGGGGCTTCCCTGGGGAGGGGATGGCGGAAGGTTACACTACAAGCCCCAAGGGCCCCAATACAAGCCCAAAGGGCCCCAATACAAGCCCAAAGGGCCCCAATACTAGCTCATAGGGCCCCAATACAAGCCCCAAGGGCCCCAATACAAGCCCAAAAGGCCCCAATACAAGCCCAAAGGGCCCCAATACAAGCCCAAAGGGCCCCAATACTAGCTCATAGGGCCCCAATACAAGCCCCAAGGGCCCCAATACAAGCCCATAGGGCCCCAATACTAGCCATCACCAGGGTGGCCCTGATAGGCTGGGCTGTCAGAGAGGCGACTGTATCTGCCCAATCAGAAGCAGCCGGGCCCCTGAGACAGGAGCAAGGGCCACAGCCAATCCCCAGACAGGGACCACCGGGGGCCCTAACCAGGATTATATTCATTCTCCGTATGGGGGTGCGCTCTGGGGTGCTTTTCCTCAAGTTTGGGCCCCTGCTCCTGCTGTACCCCCTCACGTTTGTCTCCGCCGGACTCGCATCTTTGTGGCTGCGGCTTTTGTTAAAGGCCACCGAGACGTCGGGACCGGCCTGCATCAAACTGGGCCAGTGGGCTAGCACTCGGCGAGACCTTTTCTCCGAAGACTTCTGCAACTTGTTTTCTAAGCTTCACGTTAAGGTGACCCCCCACCCATGGGAGTACACGGAGCGCTGCTTGCACAGAGCCTTTGGCACCCACTGGAACCGGGTGCTGAGGTTTCACAGCAGAGAGCCCGTGGGGTCCGGCTGCGTGGCCCAGGTATATAAAGCCCACGCTGACCTGTCTACTATTGGTCAGTTTGACCCCCAGGCTTTGACTGACAGCTATGACCAAGAGATGACTGGTTACGAGGCCTGGGAGGTGCCAGGGCTGACGGGTATCCTTGGGTATCTCTGGGAGTGGAGAAAGAAAGTAGTTCCTTCTGACAGATCTGGGAGGGCATCAGATCAACAGCAACATCCACAGGAATCCACTTTGTACCCCGACGGGTCCGACACCCAACAACTCATTCCTGTGGCTGTAAAAGTAAGTGATGATTCCTAGCTAGAATCTCAGCCATAAAGCAGGGCAGGACTGCTGCTTACAATGGGGGGATCAGATAGGATCTGTGCCACTGTGACAGAATGCTCTGTTATACAGATAGCTAGAATCTCAGCCATAAAGCAGGGCAGGACTGCTGCTTACAATGGGGGGATCAGATAGGATCTGTGCCACTGTGACAGAATGCTCTGTTATACAGATAGCTAGAATCTCAGCCATAAAGCAGGGCAGGACTGCTGCTTACAATGGGGGGGATCAGATAGGATCTGTGCCACTGTGACAGAATGCTCTGTTATACAGATAGCTAGAATCTCAGCCATAAAGCAGGGCAGGACTGCTGCTTACAATGGGGGGGATCAGATAGGATCTGTGCCACTGTGACAGAATGCTCTGTTATACAGATAGCTAGAATCTCAGCCATAAAGCAGGGCAGGACTGCTGCTTACAATGGGGGGATCAGATAGGATCTGTGCCACTGTGACAGAATGCTCTGTTATACAGATAGCTAGAATCTCAGCCATAAAGCAGGGCAGGACTGCTGCTTACAATGGGGGGGATCAGATAGGATCTGTGCCACTGTGACAGAATGCTCTGTTATACAGATAGCTAGAATCTCAGCCATAAAGCAGGGCAGGACTGCTGCTTACAATGGGGGGATCAGATAGGATCTGTGCCACTGTGACAGAATGCTCTGTTATACAGATAGCTAGAATCTCAGCCATAAAGCAGGGCAGGACTGCTGCTTACAATGGGGGGGATCAGATAGGATCTGTGCCACTGTGACAGAATGCTCTGTTATACAGATAGCTAGAATCTCAGCCATAAAGCAGGGCAGGACTGCTGCTTACAATGGGGGGGGGGATCAGATAGGATCTGTGCCACTGTGACAGAATGCTCTGTTATACAGATAGCTAGAATCTCAGCCATAAAGCAGGGCAGGACTGCTGCTTACAATGGGGGGGGGGATCAGATAGGATCTGTGCCACTGTGACAGAATGCTCTGTTATACAGATAGCTAGAATCTCAGCCATAAAGCAGGGCAGGACTGCTGCTTACAATGGGGGGGGATCAGATAGGATCTGTGCCACTGTGACAGAATGCTCTGTTATACAGATAGCTAGAATCTCAGCCATAAAGCAGGGCAGGACTGCTGCTTACAATGGGGGGATCAGATAGGATCTGTGCCACTGTGACAGAATGCTCTGTTATACAGATAGCTAGAATCTCAGCCATAAAGCAGGGCAGGACTGCTGCTTACAATGGGGGGATCAGATAGGGTCTGTGCCACTGTGACAGAATGCTCTGTTATACAGATAGCTAGAATCTCAGCCATAAAGCAGGGCAGGACTGCTGCTTATATATATATTGCCCATTTAACCACCCTATCATAACTGTAGTCTGTTGGTTATTAGAGGGTAACTAAGTATCTATAACATAACCAGGTCCTACACCCCGGCCTTACCCAGCACGTACGGATGGACATTCTCCTCATGAAGACCTGGAGCCGACTGATTGGCTGGATCCCTGGATTCCGGTGGCTGAGCCTGACGGAGATGGTGGAGGAGTTTGAGAAGCTGATGACCCACCAAGTGAGTCCCTGGTCCGATTACCAAGTCCCTTAATATTAAAGGGAAGGTGGGGGGGGGGGAGGAACACTGTTATATGGGGGAAGAGCAGGGGGTGGGGTTCAGCTCACAGGTAGGAAGCAGTAAGCACTGTGATTGGTTCTGCTGCCGCTGACCTTGGTACCTCCCATCCCTCTATTGACCACAAACTTGTTCTATTGCCAATAGATTGACCTGCGGTCCGAAGCCCGGAATTTGGAGCTGTTCCGGCAAAAGTTCGACAAGGTGGATTTTATACGGTTTCCCACCCCCCTCCGGCCGCTTGTCACCCGCAACATCTTGGTCGAGACCTTCGAGGTGAGTTCTGGGCGCTTTAATACACAGGAGCCTTGCTTAGTGATGTCATAAGTGATGTCATCCCGTGTCATAAGTGATGTCACCAACGCCTGTGTATTATAAAAGTAATGTACCCCCAACTTAAAAAAAGGGTTCTAGACGTCCATGGTTATAGAGCTCGAATTCCCACAATGCCTAGGGATACGTGTGAAAGGCATTATGGGAAACGGAGTCCTGACCGACTCCTGCTACATTGTTTACGTAGTCAGAACCAGCAGTGCAGAGAGTAGGATATTTCCCAATAAGAACCATGTTTTGCTGTGGTTTCAGGACGGGGAACCGGTGTCCCTGTACCTGCGAGAGCCGGACGCTGCCCCAATAAAACAACGGATCGCTGGCATGGGGGTAGACATGTTACTGAAAATGGTAAGTTATTGGGGGGCTACCGTTCCTGGGGGGGCTGATGATTTATATCTCTTGATAAAGCCCATGGATATGTTTATGGATTATCAGCTGTAGTACCACTGATTCACCATAGGGGCAGTGTGGAGCCATAACAGCTAATGCTTATGGCTATGTCTGCTTCACTTTGGCCTCACAACCACCTAAACTAGACTTTTTTGGCCTTTTCTCCCCCCCCCCCCCAGATATTTACAGATAATTTCGTCCACGCTGACCTGCACCCCGGGAATATACTAGTGCAAGGGGTTCACCAATACGCCACCGGTGCCGCCGACCAGACCACCCTGGTGGATATGTGCGACACGCTTATTGTAGACGTGCGCCCGGTCCGCTGCCCGCTCCGGCTGGTGGTGCTCGATGCTGGCATCGTGGCCCAACTGCAGGAGAAGGACCTGCAGAACCTGAGGGCTGTATTCACAGCGGTACTGCTGGGGCAGGTAAGTGGGCGGGGCTTCACTAGAGGTCAGACCTTCAGCCGACGCTCAGGTCTTTCATTTATGGGGTCAGAACATCAACGCTAACGTCATGGAAATCCCTCACTGTGATTGGCCATTTCCTGAACTAAGGTGAAAGCAGCCAATCACTCAGTGTTGGGGTTACCCAATGAACCTAGCCACCTAGGTTGGTGCCCAATATCCACCCACTATTGGTGGTTATTGTCCTATAGTCTTGGCCCAGTCTGCCCCGAAGCTGGTAAGTACCAGAGAAGACAGAAGGACTTGACTGTGTATCTATGGGATGTTACAGGGCGAGACAGTAGCGGAACTGATCTTACACCACGCCAGAGCCAATCAGTGCACAGACGTAGAGGGATATAAGAAGGACATGGCGGAGCTGGTGACAGAGGCCCGGAAGACGACAGTCGCGTTGGGAAAGGTTAGCTGCTTCCTTGACTTCCATTCTTCTGATTGTCTCGTTAGTCACCGCTAATGACTCATTTGCTGTCTCGCTGCAGTTGCAAGTGGCGGTGCTGCTGTCTCGTGTTTTCCAGATCCTAATGACGTATAAGGTAAAAGCCGCTCAAGTCCACCTAACACACTCCCTTAGAACTTTGTCTAGATCAGTGGTTCTCGACCTTCCTAATGCCGCGACCCTGTAATACAGTTCCTCATGTTGTGGTGACCCCCAACCATAAGATTATTCCTAAGACCATGGGAAATATGTGGTTTCCGATGGTCTTAGGCGACCCCCAAAGGGTCCCGACCCACAGGTTGAGAATCGCTGGTCTAGAACCTAAAACACAACCCAAATGTTCTAAGTACCCTTGGGAACCCCGATACAACATCCTCTTCTTCCCTTCCAGGTTAAGCTGGAGAGCAACTTTGCCTCCGTCATATTTGCCGTTATGGTTCTGGAAGGACTTGGTCGGTCTCTGGATCCGGAGGTGGACATTCTGGAGGCAGCACGGCCTCTCCTGTTGAAGAACGCTGCTTCCTTGCTGACCTAGAGCCCAGCCGTGAAACCTATGGAGATGTCCTATCACGGGATGGAGGCCACGTCTCAGAATGGGAAAGACAGACATCGGTGGGAAGAGACCAAACTAAATGTGGTACCGAGGATGGAGGTTTTGGCTTCTGGTTCCGGGACGTCGTTGCTACGGGTATATGCTCCGGTGCTCCTACTATTGGTTTGGCTTCGGTTCCCACCTGTGAAGATTATGGGGAACCAACCACTTGACTTCCTTGCAAGAAAAGTTCTAGAGTTCTACAATCCTGTTCATGAAGAACAGAAATGTCCTATGTGCGAAAGCAAATATTCAATGATTTATTACCCTGAGAACAGGGTAAACCCCCCCCCCCTGGATTCCAAATGGTATGGTCCACCAGAGACAAGTTAAAGGAGAAGTTCACCTTCACGCT
Source organism: Xenopus tropicalis (assembly GCF_000004195.4). Classification (NCBI taxonomy): domain Eukaryota; kingdom Metazoa; phylum Chordata; class Amphibia; order Anura; family Pipidae; genus Xenopus; species Xenopus tropicalis. The sequence goes on from NC_030679.2 coordinate 5,415,335, forward strand.
TGTTTTAGTGTTTACACTTCTTTGTGGTCGGTAATTTCCTTTCTTCCTACATCTGCCTGGACTTCCAGCCGTGACTTCCTGAAGGGGTTGACCCACGGGGAGGGCAACTGCTGGCATTTTGGGTGGCCATGATAAAATGGATCTTTTATACAAGGGATCTGGTCGTCCTTGAGGAGGAGGAGGGTCCCCCCTTTGTGCCAATATGGGGTGCTGATGCCTGAAGCACCACAAGGCCTGGAGGAGAACAAATCACCAAACAGGATGGAATGGGAGTACCAATATGGCGGCTACTGGCACAGGAAACCCAGTGAGCGCAATGTGGGAGGGGCCTTAGGTTATCACATATTGATGGGAAGTCTGGAATCCAGAATCAATCAGAACCCTTCTACTCCCACGTCCTTATTGTCACTTTTGTGCCCCCCACTAGTCTGACCGAGAAAAGGGAATGTTAAATGTATGACATAGAGAGTGATATTCTGAGACAATTTGCAATTGGTCTTCATTTTTTATTATTTGTAGTTTTTTTTTTAGTTATTTCACTTTTTGTTCAGCAGCTCTGCAATTTCGAGTTTCAGCAGCTCTGCAGTTTGGAGTTTCAGCAGCTATCTGGTTGCTAGGGTCCAAATTACCTTAGCAACCAGGGAGCAGTTTGAATGAGAAGATTGCAAATGAACAGGGGAGGGGATGAATAAAAATGAGCTATAAATAATAATAAAACTGGAGCCTCACAGAGCAATAGGGTTTGGCTGCCGGGGTCAGCGACCCCCATTTGAAAGCTGCAAAGAGTTAGATGTTTTCTGGTTGCTAGGGTCCTATTTAACCTAGCAACCAGGCAGTGGTTTAAAAGAGAAACTGGAATATGAATAGGGGAGGGCCTCAATAAAAAGATAGGTAATAAGAAGTAACAATAACAATAAAACTGGAGCCTCACAGAGCAATAGGGTTTGGCTGCCGGGGTCAGTGACCCCCATTTGAAAGCTGCAAAGAGTTAGATGTTTTCTGGTTGCTAGGGTCCTATTTAACCTAGCAACCAGGCAGTGGTTTAAAAGAGAAACCGGAATATGAATAGGGGAGGGGCTGAATAGAAAGATAAGGAATAAAAAGTAACAATAACAATAAAACTGGAGCCTCACAGAGCAATAGGTTTTGGTTGCTAGGGTCCAAGTTACCTTAGCAACCAGGGAGTGGTTTGGATGAGAGACAGGAATATGAATAGGGGAGGGGCTGAATAGAAAGATAAGGAATAAAAAGTAACAATAACAATAAAACTGGAGCCTCACAGAGCAATAGGGTTTGGCTGCCGGGGTCAGTGACCCCCATTTGAAAGCTGTCAGAAGAGAAACGTAAATAATTCAAAAACTATAACAAATAAATAATGAAGACCAATTGCAAAGCTGCTTAGAATAGTCAGTTCTATACCATACTAAAATGATACAGCATTCCATTGCCAGGGGAATGTTCCCTTTGCTCCGGTGCCAGAGTATTTTTTTATAAAATAATAATATTTTAGCAATTAATTATAAAAACAAAGGGAAACAATATCTGCCTCCCCCCACCCCAATAAAGAGATATCGACAGATCCCTTAGTTCCACATCAGGTGAATATATATATATATATATATCCGTCATGTGATCAGTTACTAAGGTTATCTAGGTTTACCGCCATCAAGAAAAGCGCTTTCGTAAAAGGAAGTGATGCCAGTCATGTGACTGAGGAACAGGAAATAAGCAGTTGTTTAGGGTGGGAAAAAAGACCCTTCCAAATGCTTAACCCCTTCTTGTCAATAGTCGTAATAGTCTTTATCAGACTGAACCTGAGTACCCCCATATCAAATCAAGGTTTTTTAAAAAGGCAAACTACTGTAATTTTATTTTTATGATAATATCCCTCAAACTATTATCCATAGAGACCCTATTTTTATATAGAAAGTAACGTCACATGTTACAGGGCTACAGATATGGCACAAATTATTGTATATACTGTATTTTGGTTCCACTGTGGCATTGTACGGTTAGCACCTTCTTTAAAATACCACTATAGCCCTGTACCATAAACAGTTCCTGCTGAATTGTGCTTAGTACAGGGGAATCCCTATGTGCCATAGTTTTATGGTATCTCTCTGTACAGGCTATGGGCAAACTTAGGGGGCTGTTCCTGCTGAATTGTGCTTAGTACAGGGGAATCCCTATGTGCCATAGTTTTATGGTATCTCTCTGTACAGGCTATGGGCAAACTTAGGGGGCTGTTCCTGCTGAATTGTGCTTAGTACAGGGGAATCCCTATGTGCCATAGTTTTATGGTATCTCTCTGTACAGGCTATGGGCAAACTTAGGGGGCTGTTCCTGCTGAATTGTGCTTAGTACAGGGGAATCCCTATGTGCCATAGTTTTATGGTATCTCTCTGTACAGGCTATGGGCAAACTTAGGGGGCTGTTCCTGCTGAATTGTGCTTAGTACAGGGGAATCCCTATGTGCCATAGTTTTATGATATCTCTCTGTACAGGCTATGAGCAAACTTAGGGGGCTGTTCCTGCTGAATTGTGCTTAGTACAGTGGAATCCCTATGTGCCATAGTTTTATGGTATCTCTCTGTACAGGCTATGAGCAAACTTAGGGGGCTGTTCCTGCTGAATTGTGCTTAGTACAGGGGAATCCCTATGTGCCATAGTTTTATGGTATCTCTCTGTACAGGCTATGAGCAAACTTAGGGGGCTGTTCCTGCTGAATTGTGCTTAGTACAGGGGAATCCCTATGTGCCATAGTTTTATGGTATCTCTCTGTACAGGCTATGAGCAAACTTAGGGGGCTGTTCCTGCTGAATTGTGCTTAGTACAGGGGAATCCCTATGTGCCATAGTTTTATGGTATCTCTCTGTACAGGCTATGGGCAAACTTAGGGGGCTGTTCCTGCTGAATTGTGCTTAGTACAGGGGAATCCCTATGTGCCATAGTTTTATGGTATCTCTCTGTACAGGCTATGGGCAAACTTAGGGGGCTGTTCCTCCACCTTCTCATACTGTGAGTAAATAAGGGTTAATGTACATGATGGGTTTGTGCCGGTTACACAGGGTAAAGTGCTACAAATACAATAAATCCACATCAAATTCACCTTTATATGTTCTCTTCTCCTTGTTGGGTAAGCGGCCATGTTCCTTTTAAATCCTTTTTCAATGATTTTCCTTCCTCCTCCTGCTTCTTTCAAATAGGGGGTCACTGACCCCCGGGAGCCAAAAACACAATTGCTCTGAGGCTACAAATGTCTGGTTACCTTTTATCCCTTAACCATTCAGGCCTCTTCTATATATCTTTCCCCTTCTTGTTCTTACACCTGTCTGGTTGCTAGGGTAAATGGGACCCCATCAACCAGATCTTCTATATGAAAACCCAAATCAAAAGCAAAAATGAGTAAAATAAAAGTAGACCAATTGCAACTGGCCTCAAAACGTCGCTGCCTGCATCTTATGAAAAGGTAACTCTATATAATCAAACCATAATAATGCCAGGCAACTATTGGCACAACTATTGGCAACTCCCAGCAGCCCCTGCTATGGGGGAGTGGTGGCTTTTAACCCTTTCTCAACCAACTATGTGGATTTTATGTTGCCTGTGAGAGGGTTAAATGGATAGAATAGATAGAATGTACTATTCCTAGCAACTTTGCAATTGGTCCTCATTATTAATTTATTTATAGTTGTTTAATTACTTGCCTTCGTTGTCTACATCTTCCCAGCTTTCAAATGGGGGTCACTGACCCCGGCAGCCAAACCCTATTGCTCTGTGAGGCTCCAGTTTTATTGTTATTGTTACTTTTTATTCCTTTTCTTTCTCTTTAGTCCGTCTTCTATTCATATTCCAGTCTCTCGTTCACACCACTGCCTGGTTGCCAAGGTAAACAAGACCCCAGCAACCAGATAGCTGAAATTCCAAACTGGAACAACTGAAAAATGTTACTAGAGCATGAAACTTCCCCTTGGATTAAAGGGAAAGTATAGAATAACGTACATATAATAGAGCAAAGTGCATTAGTTTGATATCAGCAGATGCCGGCGGTCTAATATCCAATCAAAATGCCATTTCTGTGCCCATTTCATGAGTGCAGTCTGAGCGCTGGCACTTGGTAGCCCCCATGTGGCTGATAGGGGAATTGCACTTTCATGCAAAAAAGAAAATACAAACCATTAATAAATGAAGACCAACTGCAAACTGTATTAATGATAACACTGCAAATCCCTGAATATTGTGATTATGATAAAAAAACACGTTTATGCGATTAAAATAAGTCACGGCGGCCCTTTAAGTCGGCCTTAGCACCGAGTGAATTCAGTTTTGGCCGATGCCTCAGGTGCTCATCACCCAGGTCTGTATGGGGGTAGTAGATCCGTTATTCCCTCACACATCTCCCTGCTCCCTATTGGACGATGGCCGAGTGTAGAGTCTGCAGATTGTGCTCCTTCAGCTGCTTCAGCATCTCCAGGTCCCTCTGAGATTCCTGCTCCACTTTGCGGTAGAACTGCTCCAGTCTCTTGGAGACCCTCCGCTTGGTGCCCTCCTGTAGCTGCTGCTGTCGGTGCTGTTCCTGGATATCGGACTCTGCCCTCCGCTCCTGCGCTTCTCTCCTGCTCTGCAGCAGCCTCTAGAATCGCAACTCACCCATTAGTAATCCTGTTACACTTTAAAGGGGAAGTTAACTATTGCAAAAAGTAACGTTCTCTTGGCACCATGGGGGCAGTGCCTATACTGTGCAGAAACTGCTGCAGTAATTAATGATCAAAGTGACCATACACAGGCCAAGTCTTTCAACCTGATCTGGGACACATCTGAGGGACTCGGGCAGTGTGATTGGCCGATGGCTACAAACATATAGGTACCAGATTCTCAGCCTTCAAAGTCTGATTGGTGCTGAATGAATAAGCAACACAGGGCCAGTTTGGTATAATACAACCAAGCAGATTGGCCTGTGTGTGTGGGGAAATTGAGTGCAACCGACCAAAGCAACTAGGAAGCTTGCTGCCTTCCCCCCAATCCCCATTGCCCAAGGCATTACCTGACGATTCCCCTCCTGCTCCATGCTTCTGAGTGCCCTTTCCTGGTCCAGCTCCTCTCTCTGCTGTCGGTGCTCGGTCCAGAACTGGACTCTCTGATCCTCTTTCCTGCGCTCAGTCTCCAGTGCCGCTTCCTGCTTTATGCTCCGCCCCTTAGCGGCTGCCCTTCGGGACTCCGCCCGCTGCGCCTCTAGCCCCACCTCATCCTGCTTCCTCTCCAGGTCCAGCTGGATTCTTTTCTCTGACCGAAACCTTAAAAAAGAGATACAATAATAGAAATGATCATGTTTTTAAAGGGAAACTTATGTCCCATTTACAAGAATATTTTGTTTTACTTTATATTTACTGAGTAAATTATGGGCAACAGAAATGAGTAAGTGCCCCTTGGTCTTACCTTCTGCCTTCCTGCATCATCTCCTCCCTCTGCTCCATCTCCTGGATCTTCTCCTCTCTCCTCCTTTGTCTCTGCTCTGCTTCCATCCTCCAGAGATCCACTTTAGCCCCTTCCTTCCTCTCTACTACTTCCTGGGTCCTTTGGGAGTACAGTTCGTGGCTCTAGAAAGAACTCTGAGTATCACTTATAAGGGATAATGTACTCCCTACTGTAAATGATAAGGATATTAGCAGTCACTGAGGGGTTCTGTGCCCCCCATATAAAGGCACAAGGCTGCAGGCTGAGTTATACAGGGAACTCTGAGTATCACTCATGTATTATAAGGGATAATGTACCCCCTACTGTAAATGATAAGGATATTAGCAGTCACTGAGGGGTTCTGTGCCCCCCATATAAAGGCACAAGGCTGCAGGCTGAGTTATACAGGGAACTCTGAGTATCACTCATGTATTATAAGGGATAATGTACCCCCTACTGTAAATGATAAGGATATTAGCAGTCACTGAGGGGTTCTGTGCCCCCCATATAAAGGCACAAGGCTGCAGGCTGAGTTATACAGGGAACTCTAAGTATCACTCATGTATTATAAGGGATAATGTACCCCCTACTGTAAATGATAAGGATATTAGCAGTCACTGAGGGGTTCTGTGCCCCCCATATAAAGGCACAAGGCTGCAGGCTGAGTTATACAGGGAACTCTGAGTATCACTCATGTATTATAAGGGATAATGTACCCCCTGCTGTAAATGATAAGGATATTAGCAGTCACTGAGGGGTTCTGTGCCCATATAAAGGCACAAGGCTGCAGGCTGAGTTATACAGGGAACTCTGAGTATCACTCATGTATTATAAGGGATAATGTACCCCCTACTGTAAATGATAAGGATATTAGCAGTCACTGAGGGGTTCTGTGCCCCCCATATAAAGGCACAAGGCTGCAGGCTGAGTTATACAGGGAATAACATGTTAAAGGGGATCTAATCCCAGCCATGATGCTCTCCCACTGCGCCCTTTCTTATAAATGCAAGAGAAGTGACCAATGAGAATGCTGATTCCCAGCACTGTGTCAGGCCCCTTGCTGGTACCTTACATATAGAGATAATGATGGCATTTTTCCCGTCATTATATGGCACAGGAATCAGACATGGGGATAAAGGGACAGACTTGTTCAGTGCTGGGAAACTGTGCTTATTGCTCCCAACTCCAATTGCAGGAACAGAGAACAGGGAGCCGGATTTACTCACATCAGCTGGGATTCTCATTGGGGGATTTTTTGCATTTTAAAGCAGTCGCTGGCTGTGGAGACTTGGGGAAAAGTTTTATTGTGCAATATTGCTTTAAGAATACAACCCTGATGTTGCTGGACTACAGCTCCCAGTATGCCTCATCCTTATATGGGATTTGTAGTCCAGCAACAAGTAAAGTTTGGTTGAGCAGTGTAGCAGGGTTTACATCCCCTTTAAAAGTTGCACAGCACTAATATATGTATATTTATACTGGAATAGCGTGCGTATGTGCCTTTTTACTCATATATATATATATATATATATATATATATATATATATATATATATATATATATATAGACAAGCAGAGTACCGCACACAAAGGGACTTTATGAAAACAAAAAAGGTTTATTGGAAAAATCCGACGTGTCGAGCACCAAACTGTGCTCTTCCTCAGGTTTGTCCCTGAGGAAGAGCACAGTTTGGTGCTCGAAACGTCGGATTTTTCCAATAAACCTTTTTTGTTTTCATAAAGTCCCTTTGTGTGCGGTACTCTGCTTGTCTATTGAACTGTTTGACCAGCACCGAGGGCAGTTGTTTTTTGCTCAGAGGGTGTGCTCCTCTCTGTTCTTGTAGATATATATATAGATATAGATATAGATATTACCCACCTGGACCAACGGAACTGTGCGAGGCCTGCGCTCTCGTATTGCAGCTTCCAGGGCCAATTGATCCTCTTTCATGGCCTTATTAATGCTGTGCAGAGTTTCCTGCAGAAGGGTCCTGTTCCCAGGCCGGCGGGATAAAGGTTTGTAAGTGGATGTGATGGTGCTCGCCTCTGCAGAACCAAAAATAAATCGAATTAAAGCGGTTTGAGTTAACTTTTAGTACGATGTAGAGAGTAATATTCCCAGACAATTTGCAATTGGTCTTCATTTTTTATTTGTAGTTTTGTAATTTTCAGTTTTTGTTCAGCAGCTCTCCAGCTTGGAGTTTCAGCAGCTATTTGGTTGCTAGGATCCAAATTACCTTAGTAACCTGGGTGTTGTTTGATTGAAAGACTGGTATATGAACAGGAGAGGGGCTGAATATAAATATAAGTTACATAAAGTAACAATAACAATAAACTGGAGCCTCACAGAGCAATAGGTTTTGGCTGCCGGGGTCAGTGACCCCCATTTGAAAGCAGGAAAGAGGCAGAAGATGAAGGCAAATAATCCAAAAACTATGAAAAACAAATAATGAAGACTAATTGAAAAGTTGCTGAAACTTAAAGATGAACCTACCCCATTAAGGGGGTTGAAAAGCAGATATATATTTTTTTTTTCACAGTAAAAGTTCCCAGCGTTTGACTTTACCTTTAGATTTTACTGGAGCACTTTTGGGCAGATTGTCTCTAACGCACGTCCCATTCTCCTTGAGAACCTATAAAATAAGCACAAATAAGAATTCAATAAATACTGCAGCTGTGATCCTATTGGTTACACAGTCACCTGATTTCTACAACGACCAAAGAGACATTGAAAAGCTGTCAGTCACAAGCCCTGGGTGCTGACTTACTGGACTGAGACTCTCTGCTTTATGCTTCTGTCTGGTTTCCCTTAGGCCCCTCCTACTGGCACCGCCCCTTTCCTTAGGATTGGGCATGTGTAACTGGGCATCTTGTTTCTCCCGCTTTGGGTTTGTTCTCTCCTTGGCCATTTTGCTGATCTCACCCAGAGATTTCCGTATGGTGGCCCAGTGCTCATCCAGCTCGCAGCATCTCTTACACAAGCCCTGCTTGGGGCCACAGTACATGCAAGCCTGAGAGCCCGAGGCACAGGCAGGACTGGGCATCTCTTGGCTTGGGCTGGGCAGGGATAGGAAGGGGTACCCGGGAAGGGATTCTGCAAACTTCTTCCGGATATCCGGCGGCACGTGGAGCTCTAACGTGATGCGGTCGCTCAGGTGCTGTGAGATCCAAACCGCTAGTCCAGGGGGAATCCGCTTGGTCTTTCCGTTCCAGAATGTGACTAGAACCCCACTGCTCTCATAGGCTGGAATAGAATGTAATGATATAAGTAACATACATAGTAAGTTAGGTTGAAAAAAGACACACGTCCATCACGTTCAACCATAATGACTATAAATAACCTGCCTAACTGCTAGTTAATTGGACCAGTCCCTGGATCAACTTGTACTAAGAACTATCTCCCATAACCCTGTATTCCCTCACTTGCTAAATACCCCTCCAGCCCCTTCTTCAATCTATATAATGTATCAGCCAGTACCACTGATTCAGGGGGGGATCCCACAACTTCACAGCTCTCACAGTAACAAACCCTTTCTGAATATTTAAATGGAACCCTACTTCTAATCGGAATGGGCTGGACTGAGCCAGAGGGACACTGGGAGAAAACCCAGTAGGCCTTGGCTCTTATGGGCCCCCACCAAACCAGGCTTCTCTGTCTGCCCCCGCCCCATCAAAAATTTGATGTAAGGAGGGAATAGTTACATAATGTGCAATGAGCATACTTGTGGGGCGGGGCAGGGGGGCTCTGGAGATTGCAAGGGAGGCACGGTCGCAGCCCCGGTGAGCCATTACTGACCCAGTCTGATGCTGAAGAGCCCCCAAGCCCCTCCTCAGTTGTGGGGTTTGCTCGCCTATACTGCTGACAGTCATTTACTGTAGTTAATGCACAACCCAACGGGCATGATTTCCCTGAGAAGATCCCAGAAATACACAAGCTGGACTGGTGATCTGTAGGTTCTCTACAGGTGTCTAGGCTGCTCTAAGATGCCATAGTCACTACTTATTGGGCCTGTATGGGGGGGAGGAGCTATTTGGACCCCTGTATACTCAAGGGCCTATTTTGAATCTCAGTCTGGACCTGGAAAAGAAGTCTACATCACATATACATAATGCAGTGATAAACCCCAAGGGGTATAAAAAGTGGAGTAAAACATTACCGGTGATGTTGCTCATAGAAAACCAAAGCAAAGCATCTGATTGGCTGCTAACGGAAATCGTATTGGTTGCCCTGGGCAACATCACTGTTAATGTTTCACTCCACTGTAAAGGTCCCCATACACAGGCCGATTCTAGCTGCCGATATGGGTCCCTTAGAGCGATTCGGCAGCTAATCGGCCCGTGTATGGGCACTACCTGACCGATATCTGGCCTGAAATCGGGCAGATCTCAATTGGGCAGGTTAAAAAATCTAGTCGGACCGACTTTGCCTATACCCATCGCTATAATTTGATCGTTTGGCCCCAGGGCCTAGATTCCCCTGATATCGCCCACCCGTAGGTGGGGGATATCGGGAGAAGATCCGCTAGCTTGGTGACACCACCAAGCGAGCGGATCTGAAGGTGTATGGGCACCTTAACACAGCAGGATAAATATCCCCCCAAGTACAGCGAGGTACCTAAACCATGGCAATCGCGGCTCTCCGTTCCCTGCAGGACCGTGCCCGGGCCGTACTGCTCCATGTTGGATTCCAGGGGAGCCAGGACATGGTCGCCGGGCGCTAACGGCCTCCACCGGGCGTCTTCATAGTGGACAATGTCGCAGACTGGGGTCTCCTGCATGCGGAACTGGGCTTTGCCTTTCAGCAAGCGGCATTTCTCGAATTCAATTAGGAAATGGCCCTCTGAGCCCTTGTAGAAAAACAGCCAAAGGTATAATAGTTGCCGGGGCCCCTATACTGTATCAGTGGCTAATGAAGCTGGCCATATACAGGCCAATAAAATTCTTACCTCCACCTCATGGGCAATGTGGCCCAGGTAATAGTAGCCATCTGTGTCTCTCCGTGCCAGGACTCGGGCTCCTCTTAAAAGACTCACAGCTTCGGGGCAAGGGCTCCGATTATCTTCCTTTGCCAGACGTGTGATTGGCGGCTCTTTCGTCGTAAAACTGCATCTGACTGGTGGAATTCTGGGGGAGACAAAGCTCAGTTCAGTTTTGAGGGGTGCACTTTGTTTTCACCCTCACACATTCTCAGTTACGCTGTATTTACAAAAGCATTGGGCCGGCCCAACATTACCATTAGCGCTTCACAGAAAATCCCCCTACATAATGGACTTATGCCTATATGTAAGTCAAAACAGTAGCAACAAAGGGTGAATGGAAACTGGTTGGATACTGGTAATACTGGAATGTACCCATTCATGCTTTGGATCTATCCTCAGCTCTGGTACTTACCGGACCTCTGAGTGAACCGAAGGTGGGAGAAGAGAGGAGGCACAAGGTGCACTACAGCAGGAGGGTCTTAGAAGGCTGCAATGATTGGTGACCTGGGACACAGAAACAAGTTAGGGACAACAACTTTATTATAGTATATAGAGCATAACAGAGCTGTATATGTACTTATTTGTGTTTATGATAAAAAGCCTTCATATTTTTCCCTCTATATTGCATTATGAGGGAAAAGCTTAATGTACAAACATTCCTTCTCTGTATATTTGTATTTATACATATGGGTAGGAGGTGCCATAGTGTTGCCCTTAGACAGTACAGTATGGGGGTACAGCTTATTGTGTGCCCAGAACATTCCTTCTCTGTATATTTGTATTTAAACATATGGGTAGGGGGTGCCATAGTGTTTCCCTTAGACAGTACAGTATGGGGGTACAGCTTATTGTGTGCCCAGAACATTCCTTCTCTGTATATTTGTATTTATACATATGGGTAGGGGGTGCCATAGTGTTTCCCTTAGACAGTACAGTATGGGGGTACAGCTTATTGTGTGCCCAGAACATTCCCTCTCTGTATATTTGTATTTATACATATGGGTAGGGGGTGCCATAGTGTTTCCCTTAGACAGTACAGTATGGGGGTACAGCTTATTGTGTGCCCAGAACATTCCTTCTCTGTATATTTGTATTTATACATATGGGTAGGGGGTGCCATAGTGTTTCCCTTAGACAGTACAGTATGGGGGTACAGCTTATTGTGTGCCCAGAACATTCCTTCTCTGTATATTTGTATTTATACATATGGGAGGGAGGTGCCACAGACAATACAATACACAACTTGCCTCCAGTGCAGGGCGGGAGGGATGCAGGCGAATCATTCTGAAGGAGCCCTGCACCTGGCTGCTATACGGTTCCCCCAGTAAATAAACCACACAGACGGAGGGGGCAGCTCGGTGTCTGGCCGTCACACTGTAGATTTCCTGTAACACACGGCCTGGGAGGGAGTCGATCACCAGATACACAGTGTGACACGCCGTGCCCTCGAAGGCTGCAGCGAGAGCTTCTGTGAGGAGGTCGTTGGATTCGTTCTCTAAGGTGTGAACCCAGGAAAGGGCTTGGGAGACGGTCTCTGGGGTACAAGTCACAGCGTGGTCACACCAGCGGGTAATCTGGCGAGGGTAACACAGGGAAGACATAAGTGATCCACTCGTGGCTTTAGTAAATCACATTTAAAGATAAACTTGCCCAATGGATCTGCAACAGGTCTGGCAACTTACATGGCAAGAACATTGGAGGAATACAAACCATACAGAGATCAGGTTGTGGGGATTGCCCATGTGATCAGCTAAGCTTCAATTTGCACACAGATTGTTTTATTTTTCCTTTACAATTTAAAGGGGAACTCCACCCAAACAGTTTTATACCTCATTCTAAGCATCTTCCCAATATCCATTCATCCCTCATTCTCACTGGGTTTATAGTTATGTGTAACTGTCACTGTGTCTGTCCCTTTCCCTTCCCTGCACTGCTGGTTCTGACTCCTGATACAACTCCCCAATATCCATTCATCCCTCATTCTCACTGGGTTTATAGTTATGTGTAACTGTCACTGTGTCTGTCCCTTTCCCTTCCCTGCACTGCTGGTTCTGACTCCTGATACAACTCCCCAATATCCATTCATCCCTCATTCTCACTGGGTTTATAGTTATGTGTAACTGTCACTGTGTCTGTCCCTTTCCCTTCCCTGCACTGCTGGTTCTGACTCCTGATACAACTCCCCAATATCCATTCATCCCTCATTCTCACTGGGTTTATAGTTATGTGTAACTGTCACTGTGTCTGTCCCTTTCCCTTCCCTGCACTGCTGGTTCTGACTCCTGATACAACTCCCCAATATCCATTCATCCCTCATTCTCACTGGGTTTATAGTTATGTGTAACTGTCACTGTGTCTGTCCCTTTCCCTTCCCTGCACTGCTGGTTCTGACTCCTGATACAACTCCCCAATATCCATTCATCCCTCATTCTCACTGGGTTTATAGTTATGTGTAACTGTCACTGTGTCTGTCCCTTTCCCTTCCCTGCACTGCTGGTTCTGACTCCTGATACAACTTCCCAATACCCATTCATTCCTCATTCTCACTGGGTTTATAGTTATGTGTAACTGTCACTGTGTCTGTCCCTTTCCCTTCCCTGCACTGCTGGTTCTGACTCCTGATACAACTCCCCAATATCCATTCATCCCTCATTCTCACTGGGTTTATAGTTATGTGTAACTGTCACTGTGTCTGTCCCTTTCCCTTCCCTGCACTGCTGGTTCTGACTCCTGATACAACTCCCCAATATCCATTCATTCCTCATTCTCACTGGGTTTATAGTTATGTGTAACTGTCACTGTGTCTGTCCCTTTCCCTTCCCTGCACTGCTGGTTCTGACTCCTGATACAACTCCCCAATACCCATTCATCCCTCATTCTCACTGGGTTTATAGTTATGTGTAACTGTCACTGTGTCTGTCCCTTTCCCTTCTCTGCACTGCTGGTTCTGACTCCTGATACAACTCCCCAATATCCATTCATTCCTCATTCTCACTGGGTTTATAGTTATGTGTAACTGTCACTGTGTCTGTCCCTTTCCCTTCCCTGCACTGCTGGTTCTGACTCCCGATACAACTCCCCAATATCCATTCATTCCTCATTCTCACTGGGTTTATAGTTATGTGTAACTGTCACTGTGTCTGTCCCTTTCCCTTCCCTGCACTGCTGGTTCTGACTCCTGATACAACTCCCCAATATCCATTCATTCCTCATTCTCACTGGGTTTATAGTTATGTGTAACTGTCACTGTGTCTGTCCCTTTCCCTTCCCTGCACTGCTGGTTCTGACTCCTGATACAACTCCCCAATACCCATTCATCCCTCATTCTCACTGGGTTTATAGTTATGTGTAACTGTCACTGTGTCTGTCCCTTTCCCTTCTCTGCACTGCTGGTTCTGACTCCTGATACAACTCCCCAATATCCATTCATTCCTCATTCTCACTGGGTTTATAGTTATGTGTAACTGTCACTGTGTCTGTCCCTTTCCCTTCCCTGCACTGCTGGTTCTGACTCCTGATACAACTCCCCAATATCCATTCATTCCTCATTCTCACTGGGTTTATAGTTATGTGTAACTGTCACTGTGTCTGTCCCTTTCCCTTCCCTGCACTGCTGGTTCTGACTCCCGATACAACTCCCCAATATCCATTCATTCCTCATTCTCACTGGGTTTATAGTTATGTGTAACTGTCACTGTGTCTGTCCCTTTCCCTTCCCTGCACTGCTGGTTCTGACTCCTGATACAACTCCCCAATATCCATTCATCCCTCATTCTCACTGGGTTTATAGTTATATGTAACTGTCACTGTGTCTGTCCCTTTCCCTTCCCTGCACTGCTGGTTCTGACTCCTGATACAACTCCCCAATACCCATTCATTCCTCATTCTCACTGGGCTATTTGCTGGGGAAACCTACCTTGTGGGAGACATGGATCAAGCTGAAAGAGGAGGGGGGGAAGCCATTAGCCAGGTTATACAGCGCTTTAGAGACGTATTCCTTCAGGAGATTGAACTTCACCGGATCTCCATCCAACGTGCCAATCACAAACGTGACGTCGCCATCGTGGGCGCTCGGAAAGTCAGGCAAAGAGCAGCCCATATGGTGCAATGCAGCCGCCATCTTGTGTCGCCTCCTCAATCACCTGTATATGGGATACAGAGCAATAGGTTAGGTTTCACTGAGTAAAATCCCTATACAAGTACATGGCCCAAAGAGCTTACAGCCCTTTTCCTTATTTTGCTTTTTCAGTCTTACAAAACTATACTAGCACTAAAATAAATAATAAAGAGAATGAGTGAGAGGATAGTTTCCCTCACAGAAATAAACTTACTGCCAGTCCCCTCCCTCCCTCCAATGGTCTGAGCCACTTCAGTGTCCAGGCGAGAAATGGGCAGTGTGTACTGGAAACCATAGTTACCGCCTGTACCATTACAATCCGAAGGGGGGGAGGTAGGTTCTGTGCAAAACTAATATACGAGACAGAGTTGGAAAGGGGCAATGAGCGCTTGTAAATAACACCTTTATCAGTCAGTTAATGAAGAACCTATAATTATAACAACATCAAGGCCGACCTTTTTATTAATGGTATCGTCTACATTAAAACCATTTATCAGTGAGGTATATAACAGTCACTTTGTTGCCGTATAATATATACCGACAAATTCACCACAGGTCTTTTATAGTGATTTTTAAAAGCGATTCCCCCACTAAATGAATGGACTTTCCCACCGCAGCCGAAATCTCGCGTTAACATAGCTATCTCAGCCAATGACAGCTCGCCCACTGCTTCATTATCCAATCGTAGGTTCGCTTCCATCGCTCATGTCAGCCAATCAGATCATTAGTTCTTGTTCAGGAGCCAATCACCTCTATCCGTGCTCTCCCGTAGGAAGGTGACTTTGCGCCGGAGATTGGTTGAACCATGTCTTCCTTGGTGCGGATCGGGGCAACTTTAAAGACCGGGGGCCGACTGATAGCCGGGGTTGTACGGAACAAGCCTGGGGTCCGCAAGTGAGTGCAAAGCATCGGGAATTGTCGTAGTTCTAGGCTATTTTATATATGTGTAGGGAAACAGGCTCTTGGCCTGTCAGGGGTGCCTTCTATAGAATTAAACTGAGGAGGTTATAGTGAGAAAGCATATAGTAATGCAATTTCCCCTGCTGAATTGTGCTCAGTACAGGGGAATCCCTATGTGCCATAGTTTTATGGTATCTCTCTGTACAGGCTATGGGCAAACTTAGGGGGCTGTTCCTGCTGAATTGTGCTTAGTACAGGGGAATCCCTATGTGCCATAGTTTTATGGTATCTCTCTGTACAGGCTATGGGCAAACTTAGGGGGCTGTTCCTGCTGAATTGTGCTTAGTACAGGGGAATCCCTATGTGCCATAGTTTTATGGTATCTCTCTGTACAGGCTATGAGCAAACTTAGGGGGCTGTTCCTGCTGAATTGTGCTTAGTACAGGGGAATCCCTATGTGCCATAGTTTTATGGTATCTCTCTGTACAGGCTATGAGCAAACTTAGGGGGCTGTTCCTGCTGAATTGTGCTTAGTACAGGGGAATCCCTATGTGCCATAGTTTTATGGTATCTCTCTGTACAGGCTATGAGCAAACTTAGGGGGCTGTTCCTGCTGAATTGTGCTTAGTACAGGGGAATCCCTATGTGCCATAGTTTTATGGTATCTCTCTGTACAGGCTATGAGCAAACTTAGGGGGCTGTTCCTGCTGAATTGTGCTTAGTACAGGGGAATCCCTATGTGCCATAGTTTTATGGTATCTCTCTGTACAGGCTATGAGCAAACTTAGGGGGCTGTTCCTGCTGAATTGTGCTTAGTACAGGGGGATCCCTATGTGCCATAGTTTTATGGTATCTCTCTGTACAGGCTATGAGCAAATTTAGGGGGCTGTTCCTGCTGAATTGTGCTTAGTACAGGGGGATCCCTATGTGCCATAGTTTTATGGTATCTCTCTGTACAGGCTATGAGCAAACTTAGGGGGCTGTTCCTGCTGAATTGTGCTTAGTACAGGGGAATCCCCATGTGCCATAGTTTTATGGTATCTCTCTGTACAGGCTATGAGCAAACTTAGGGGGCTGTTCCTGCTGAATTGTGCTTAGTACAGGGGAATCCCCATGTGCCATGGTTTTATGGTATCTCTCTGTACAGGCTATGAGCAAACTTAGGGGGCTGTTCCTGCTGAATTGTGCTTAGTACAGGGGAATCCCTATGTGCCATAGTTGTATGGTATCTCTCTGTACAGGCTATGAGCAAACTTAGGGGGCTGTTCCTGCTGAATTGTGCTTAGTACAGGGGAATCCCTATGTGCCATAGTTGTATGGTATCTCTCTGTACTAACTCTCTCTATCTTGCGTTGCAGTGCTGGAGGCGGAGTTCATATAGAGCCGCGCTACCGCCAGTTTCCAGAACTCACCAAGCACCAGGTCCGGCAGGCAGAGATTCTGAGCGGGTTTATGTGGTTCTGGATCCTTTGGCACTTGTGGCACGACACGGATGCAGTGCTGGTGAGTGGAGCGACATATTGCCTGTTGTGTGATGTACACAAGATGCCTATGAGTATAATGGGTATCTGTGAGCCTGGACAAAGAATACCCCAGATGCACCATGGGGGGGGGGGTAATAGAACCTCCTCTGCTGTAAATGTGGAGCAGCAGGAAGCAGCACCTGATGATTCCGTAGATGATAGAAGTGTTCCGTGGGGGTGGGGTTATTCAAAGCTTTAAGCAGGGGCGGAGCTATTTATATTGTAAAGGGGAAATGACTATGTCAATGCACAACAACTGCAGTGATTGGATGAATACGAGGTTCCACTGTACCCTAATAGTTGCATGTTTCTGTCGCTTTAGGGCCACTTCCCATATCCCGACCCCTCTGAATGGACAGATGAAGAGCTGGGACTTTCTGGAGGAGGAGAGGAATAGATGTTTCTGTAAGTAGCTTCCTGCCGACTGGTAAAGGGGTAGGTTCACCTTCTGACAAATGTTTAGTATGTTATAGAATGGCCTGTTCTTAGCAGCGTTTCAATTGGTCTTCATTTTTTATTTGTATTAGTTTTTAAATTGTTTGCCTTCCTCTTCCTGCTTTCAGATAGGGGTCAGTGACCCCGGCAGGGGCAGTACTACTGCTCTGTGAGGCCACAATGTTATTACTTATGTTTCTATTTATGTCCCCTGCTATTCATATTCCTGTCTCTTTTTCAAACCACTGCCTGGTTGCTAGGTTAAATTGGACCCTAGCAACCAGATAGCTGCTAAGATGGCAAACTGTAGAGCTGCTGAAGAAAAAGCTAAATAATTCAAAAACCGTAAATAATAATAAATGAAGACCAATTGCAAAGTGTCTCAGAATAGCACTCTCTACATCATACTAAAACTTAATTATAAGGTGAACAACCTTTTAAAGGGCACCTATCCCATGAAATTGCACCTTAAGGTGGCCATTCACCTATGGGTGGGCAATATCGGGCTTATTAGTTCCTTTGGCCCTAGGGTATAGACACCGTCATCTTGGGGACCACATAACAAGCCAATGCGATCCAATCCGCAGCCCCCACTGATGCTAGCCCACCTGTGCCATGACGGTGCTCCAGGTGTGGGTGGCCATATTATTTGGCGGGCTAGCTCCCTCCCGTTTTTGCACCTAGGTCCATGTAACTGGAGGAGTCCCAAGCCGGACTTGGATTTCTTACTATTGAGTGCTATTCTGATACCTACTGGGAGCTGCTATCTTGCTCCCTTCCCATTGTTCTGCTGATCGGCTGCTGGGGGTGAGGGGGGGGGGGTATCACTCCAACTTGCAGTGCAGCAGTAAAGTGTGAGTGAAGTTTATCAGAGCACAGGTCACATGGCTGTGGCACCCTGGGAAATGAAGAATATGGCTAGCCCCATGGGAAAAATGGATTACAATGCAGGATTCTGCTGGGGAAGCTCCATTAACTCAAAACATATTTATTTACATTATTATATGTTTATACTAATATTTTCCTCACACATTGGTCGATTCAGCTTGACCTTTTTTTTTTTCTGTTGCAGGTTTGGGTGCAATGCATCATGGGCCTGTTGTACTGCTGTAAATAAATATAAGAAACCAATTTCCCTGTGTCAGTCTTTTGTTATAGAGGGGGCAGGTATTCTCTTAAAGAAACAGTACTCTTTTGTAGTACAGATCATTTCATTCGCTACAAAGTCTCCTGTCCTACTATATGGATTGTACCAAACTGCACCTTTCTGCAGGGGGCAGAACCTTCTGTGCTGAGTGTGCCCCCTTCTGGTATTTGTAGTTCAGCAACAGCTTTCTTGCTCTATGTAGGAAACCCCATTCTTATATATTAACTAAATAGGCTTCCTTCAAGGTATATGGGGGGTATTTGTTTTTCGTCTACCCTGGCAAGGGCAGGTCTGTAGGGGGCATAGCAACATGGCCTACACTGGGTGGGTACATTGCCAGTACAGATAAGGGGCAGTTTATTGCACAAAGCAGGGAGGGTACTGAGTTGAAGAGGTGTATGCTGGTCTGTAATGGGGGGCTAGGCAGGAATTAATTGGGGTACTGTGCTCCAGTGCCAGTCTAAGGTGGTAAGGGGCACCCATAATACCAACAGCAGCTACTATATAGGCATCTAGACCCCTTGTGAATGAAAGAACCCCCCCCCACACACATTCAGGATACAGTAGCCCAAAACTTTATGCTTATAGTCATGCTTTTATTAGAAGACTGAAGGGTTACTTTATAGCAGGGATTGGGGGGCCCCCCCATTGAGCCAAGGAGCAAACTTGGGGGTCAGTCAGCAACTGAATAATTGCTTCATGTTCTCCTTGGCGTCGGTTCTTTCACAGGAGTAATATTTCCAGCGCCGGTCCCTAAAGTAGGAGAAGAAAATGCCATTAACGGTGATATTCACTCTGGGACCCTCCAGTGAGAATCTGATGAGCCCTGACCCCCAACCCAACTGAACCCGTGTGGGATGGAACCCCGACTGTGAGCCTGACCCCCAACCCAACTGAACCCGTGTGGGATGGAACCCCGACTGTGAGCCTGAACCCCAACCCAACTGAACCCCTGTGGGATGGAACCCCGACTGTGAGCCTGAACCCCAACCCAACTGAACCCGTGTGGGATGGAACCCCGACTGTGAGCCTGACCCCCAACCCAACTGAACCCCTGTGGGATGGAACCCCGACTGTGAGCCTGACCCCCAACCCAACTGAACCCCTGTGGGATGGAACCCCGACTGTGAGCCTGACCCCCAACCCAACTGAACCCGTGTGGGATGGAACCCCGACTGTGAGCCTGAACCCCAACCCAACTGAACCCCTGTGGGATGGAACCCCGACTGTGAGCCTGACCCCCAACCCAACTGAACCCGTGTGGGATGGAACCCCGACTGTGAGCCTGACCCCCAACCCAACTGAACCCCTGTGGGATGGAACCCCGACTGTGAGCCTGACCCCCAACCCAACTGAACCCCTGTGGGATGGAACCCCAACTGTGAGCCTGATCCCCAACCCAACTGAACCCCTGTGGGATGGAACCCCGACTGTGAGCCTGACCCCCAACCCAACTGAACCCGTGTGGGATGGAACCCCGACTGTGAGCCTAACCCCCAACCCAACTGAACCCGTGTGGGATGGAACCCCGACTGTGAGCCTGACCCCCAACCCAACTGAACCCGTGTGGGATGGAACCCCGACTGTGAGCCTGACCCCCAACCCAACTGAACCCCTGTGGGATGGAACCCTGACTGTGAGCCTAACCCCCAACCCAACTGAACCCCTGTGGGATGGAACCCCGACTGTGAGCCTAACCCCCAACCCAACTGAACCCGTGTGGGATGGAACCCCGACTGTGAGCCTAACCCCCAACCCAACTGAACCCCTGTGGGATGGAACCCTGACTGTGAGCCTGATCCCCAACATCACTGCCCAACCTCACTAATGCCCCTGTGGCTGAATGGGAGCAACTCCCAGCAACATCTAGTGGGGACCTTCCCAGAAGCGTAGGGGCAGTTATAGCAGCAAAGGGAGGGGCAACTTCCTATTAACCCCCTTGGGCCCCTGGCCATATAGGGCACAGAGAGTAAATTTGAGGATACCCCACCTTATTTAGGACAAGAGTTAATGTAAGATACTTGAACACAGCGATACTTACTCTCTCTTATTGTCGTTGTAACTGAATGCCCCCACCAGATGGTGATTAGGGGGGGCCTCCCATGTCAGACATCCATCGAAATCATTGACGTAATCACTCCAGGTGCAGTTCTGGGCCACGGCTACCTCCCCCTGGCAGCACCGGAACTTCCACCTGTGGCAGAAAGCGCAAGGCATTGTGGGAATCAAGTGCTACTTTGTACATGTAGTCGGGGCCAGCAGTGCAGCCATGACCCGGTGGTTCTGACTGGGTTAGTCCTTACCTTCTGTCCTCCTTCTTGTTATCATGGTAACTCTCCATTCCGCTCAGAACCGAGCCCGTTGGGCAAGTGAAGTTGAGCTCTTGGTCGAAGTCGTTGACGTAGTTGGTCCAGTTACAGGAGAGAGGCAGGTACAGGGAGTTCTGACAGGCAAAGCTCCACACTCGGTCCTCTCTTCTGTTGCTGTGCTTACTGGGAGTAGGGGCAATAACAGCAGGGTTAGTCCAATAGCACCCAGGTATGCACTGCCCCCCCCCTCCCTACCAATAGGAATGGACAGAATGTACCAAAATGAAGGTAGGGGTTAGGGAACCAGTATGGCAGCTCCTACCTGATGATAAAGCTGATGCTCTGCTGCTTGGGACACTGGAAAGACAGGGGTTTGTCATAATCGTTGATCCATTTGTTTCCCGGTTTCCCTCCTGTAACAACAAGAGCAGCCGTTATACACTATCCCATAATATTATCACTCTTACAGTTTCATTAAAGGGGAAGTAAAATAATAAATGATTACAGTGATTGGAGATTTAATATACAAATACCAGGGATTCCTAGGTTAGAGCAGCAGTGGGGTAACGGGCGGCTGTACTACAAACCCCCCCGGACAGGGTGACTGGGAGTTACAAAGCCTACGTTACCGTCAGGAGCGGCCCACACTCCGGCCAATCCCAGTAAGACAATCAGAGTCCCCTTCATGGCTGTGAGCAATCAGATCCCGGAGATGATGATATAGGCTTCCTGGCCTCCCTCCTTATATACCAATCGGCTGCTGGATATTGTACCAAAGAGAGCAGGTAACCACTCCCACATTCTGAGTGGGCAGGAACAGCCCCCACTTATACATACCCACCCCAGTATGAACGGCAGCCAAATATAATAATGCCATATACCAAGTGGCTGGGAACTGTCAATGCCCATTGGCCACTTTTATAGCTCCCTATCCATGTCTTTTGCACAATTCAGCAGGAACAGCCCCCTAAATTTGCCCATAGCCTGTACAGAGAGATACCATAAAACTATGGCACATAGGGATTCCCCTGTACTAAGCACAATTCAGCAGGAACAGCCCCCTAAGTTTGCTCATAGCCTGTACAGAGAGATACCATAAAACTATGGCACATAGGGATTCCCCTGTACTAAGCACAATTCAGCAGGAACAGCCCCCTAAGTTTGCCCATAGCCTGTACAGAGAGATACCATAAAACTATGGCACATAGGGATTCCCCTGTACTAAGCACAATTCAGCAGGAACAGCCCCCTAAGTTTGCCCATAGCCTGTACAGAGAGATACCAAAAAACTATGGCACATAGGGATTCCCCTGTACTAAGCACAATTCAGCAGGAACAGCCCCCTAAGTTTGCTCATAGCCTTTACAGAGAGATACCATAAAACTATGGCACATAGGGATTCCCCTGTACTAAGCCCAATTCAGCAGGAACAGCCCCCTAAGTTTGCCCATAGCCTGTACAGAGAGATACCATAAAACTATGGCACATAGGGATTCCCCTGTACTAAGCACAATTCAGCAGGAACAGCCCCCTAAGTTTGCCCATAGCCTGTACAGAGAGATACCATAAAACTATGGCACATAGGGATTCCCCTGTACTAAGCACAATTCAGCAGGAACAGCCCCCTAAGTTTGCTCATAGCCTGTACAGAGAGATACCATAAAACTATGGCACATAAGGATTCCCCTGTACAGTTGTTATATATAAATAGCATTGGATTTATTAGTGGGTTCATCTGGGGGAAACTATTATAATTCCCATAAAGGACTCAAGAGGGATTTTTTCAGCTGCAGAATATTTGTTTAATGTCCCATGAATCAATATTGGGGAGCGGCCGCCCACAGAACCTTCTTGTGGGGAATAAAGTGGTTTCCCAACAGGTTCAGCCTTTCCAGCAAAGCACTCGGCAATGTTGATCCAGACGAGGTCAAACAGAACTTATGTACATTCCCCTGTAAGTGCCTTGGGAAACTCCATGAGTAAACCCTTAGTATCTGCTCCACTCACGGGAACTGTATCATTTGCGCAATCACTTTCCTCAGGTTTCCACTCACCTTAATCTTTACTTTATCCACTCAATATTCAACTGGAACATTTCCTCTTATTGACCAATGTCCTGGGAAAGATGGGGGGTATATCTGTGCCTATATATTATACAGTTACATTATGTGCATATATGATATGGGGGTTACACTGTGACAGTGGGGGGGGTGCTGGGGGAAAGATGGGGGGTATATCTGTGCCTATATATTATACAGTTACATTATGTGCATATATGATATGGGGGTTACACTGTGACAGTGGGGGGGGGCTGGGGGGAAGATGGGGGGTATATCTGTGCCTATATATTATACAGTTACATTATGTGCATATATGATATGGGGGTTACACTGTGACAGTGGGGGGGGGGGGCTGGGGGAAAGATGGGGGGTATATCTGTGCCTATATATTATACAGTTACATTATGTGCATATATGATATGGGGGTTACACTGTGACAGTGGGGGGGGGTGCTGGGGGAAAGATGGGGGGTATATCTGTGCCTATATATTATACAGTTACATTATGTGCATATATGATATGGGGGTTACACTGTGACAGGGGGGGGGGGGGGGCTGGGGGAAAGATGGGGGGTATATCTGTGCCTATATATTATACAGTTACATTATGTGCATATATGATATGGGGGTTACACTGTGACAGTGGGGGGGGGGGGGCTGGGGGAAAGATGGGGGGTATATCTGTGCCTATATATTATACAGTTACATTATGTGCATATATGATATGGGGGTTACACTGTGACAGTGGGGGGGGGGGGGGGCTGGGGGAAAGATGGGGGGTATATCTGTGCCTATATATTATACAGTTACATTATGTGCATATATGATATGGGGGTTACACTGTGACAGTGGGGGGGGGGCTGGGGGAAAGATGGGGGGTATATCTGTGCCTATATATTATACAGTTACATTATGTGCATATATGATATGGGGGTTACACTGTGACAGTGGGGGGGGGGGGGGAAGATGGGGGGTATATATATTATACAGTAAGATATATACTATAGGGATGCTCTAACCAATACAGAATCGGCTGTTAATAGCAATGACAGTTACACATAACCATAAACCCAATGAGAATGGGGAATGTTTGTATATTTTTGTTCACTGTGCAAAAACAGTTTTTGGGTGAAGTTCCACTTTAACCCCCTTTAAGTCACTCATATTTCCGTGCTTTTAAAGTATAATGTGAGTCATACTTGTATCTTTAGTAATAAAACCATCCCAAAATATGTTATTGTTGTAACATCATTTATTAGAAGGGGATATGGATATCAGTACTTGTACCAGGGCACAATTGCTCTGCAGTCTGTACAGATGGTTCAGGCCAGGATCAGCTCTTCATGCAAGATTGGTACCTCCAGCGTCTGTCTCTAAATTGCAAGGAAAGATGCTGCTCTCAATAGCAATTCAGCTTATACATAACTATAAACCCAGTGAGAATGAGGAATGAATGGGTATTGGGGAGTTGTATCAGGAGTCAGAACCAGCAGTGCAGGGAAGGGAAAGGGACAGACACAGTGACAGTTACACATAACTATAAACCCAGTGAGAATGAGGAATGAATGGGTATTGGGGAGTTGTATCAGGAGTCAGAACCAGCAGTGCAGGGAAGGGAAAGGGACAGACACAGTGACAGTTACACATAACTATAAACCCAGTGAGAATGAGGGATGAATGGGTATTGGGGAGTTGTATCAGGAGTCAGAACCAGCAGTGCAGGGAAGGGAAAGGGACAGACACAGTGACAGTTACACATAACTATAAACCCAGTGAGAATGAGGGATGAATGGATATTGGGGAGTTGTATCAGGAGTCAGAACCAGCAGTGCAGGGAAGGGAAAGGGACAGACACAGTGACAGTTACACATAACTATAAACCCAGTGAGAATGAGGGATGAATGGATATTGGGGAGTTGTATCAGGAGTCAGAACCAGCAGTGCAGGGAAGGGAAAGGGACAGACACAGTGACAGTTACACATAACTATAAACCCAGTGAGAATGAGGAATGAATGGATATTGGGGAGTTGTATCAGGAGTCAGAACCAGCAGTGCAGGGAAGGGAAAGGGACAGACACAGTGACAGTTACACATAACTATAAACCCAGTGAGAATGAGGGATGAATGGATATTGGGGAGTTGTATCAGGAGTCAGAACCAGCAGTGCAGGGAAGGGAAAGGGACAGACACAGTGACAGTTACACATAACTATAAACCCAGTGAGAATGAGGGATGAATGGATATTGGGGAGTTGCTTAGAATGAGATTTTCTTTCATTAGGCAAAATACAGTTTTTGGTACCCCTGGAACTATAGCGGGGTGACTGTTACCCCAATGTTTCTATATATCTGTAACCTTGTTATGGGCTAAGGGGGCCCAGCCTGAAGGCCAGTTAGGGGGGGATTTGGGGTGAGTGCTTAATTGTGCCCTGGGTACCCCTGGAACTATAGCGGGGTGACTGTTACCCCAATGTTTCTATATATCTGTAACCTTGTTATGGGCTAAGGGGGCCCAGCCTGAAGGCCAGTTAGGGGGGGATTTGGGGTGAGTGCTTAATTGTGCCCTGGGTACCCCTGGAACTATAGCGGGGTGACTGTTACCCCAATGTTTCTATATATCTGTAACCTTGTTATGGGCTAAGGGGGCCCAGCCTGAAGGCCAGTTAGGGGGGGATTTGGGGTGAGTGCTTAATTGTGCCCTGGGTACCCCTGGAACTATAGTGGGGTGACTGTTACCCCAATGTTTCTATATATCTGTAACCTTGTTATGGGCTAAGGGGGCCCAGCCTGAAGGCCAGTTAGGGGGGGATTTGGGGTGAGTGCTTATTTGTGCCCTGGGTATCCCTGGAACTATAGCGGGGTGACTGTTACCCCAATGTTTCTATATATCTGTAACCTTGTTATGGGCTAAGGGGGCCCAGCCTGAAGGCCAGTTAGGGGGGGATTTGGGGTGAGTGCTTATTTGTGCCCTGGGTACCCCTGGAACTATAGCGGGGTGACTGTTACCCCAATGTTTCTATATATCTGTAACCTTGTTATGGGCTAAGGGGGCCCAGCCTGAAGGCCAGTTAGGGGGGGATTTGGGGTGAGTGCTTATTTGTGCCCTGGGTACCCCTGGAACTATAGCGGGGTGACTGTTACCCCAATGTTTCTATATATCTGTAACCTTGTTATGGGCTAAGGGGGCCCAGCCTGAAGGCCAGTTAGGGGGGGATTTGGGGTGAGTGCTTATTTGTGCCCTGGGTACCCCTGGAACTATAGCAGGGTGAATGTTACCCCAAAATTTCCATATATCTGTAACCTTGCCCATGAGTATATATCTATGATCCCTGCTATAAAGAAAGACAGGACTGTTGTTTATTTTCCATATAGGAAGTACAAAGGGACATATGTGTGCAGAAAATACTTTCCCCTATCAAGCACCCAAAGTCTCTTTAACTGTAATTAAAGGAAATTATTCTTTATCTCACAGGTTTATATAGTGTTACAAACTGTTTTCAGGGGGTAGGGGGGTAAGTTCAGTCATACTTACTCTTTGCTATTGTCATGGTAACTGGATACTCCAACCAGGTAATAATTAGGGTCTGCGTCCCACCTCAAATACTCATCGAATTGATTGACATATCCACTCCATGTGCACAAGTGATCAACTGGCACCTCCCCCTGGCAACAGAGAAACTGCCACCTGTGGGAGATTCCATTGGGGGTGTTATTGCCCAGCGTGGGAGTCCAGTCCAGTTTTAAAGGGCTACATTAGCTACCCTAGTAGGATATGTGGGGCCCATATGGATCAGGGGAGTGGCCAAAGTGCCCAAAATTTTAATCAGGATATTGCTAAGTATAGGATGTATATACTGTATTAGTTATATGGACAATAAATGGCAAATTTCATTAAAAAAACAGAATATTAATTTGTTTGCTTAAAGGGACACTGTTAAATTACCCTGTTACACAGCAAATAATTCCCTCTGCCATTTAACCTTTTATTCTTCAACCAACAAATGTATTTGTAGCTGTAATATTGGTGTGTAGGCGCCATCTCAGTGCATTGTGCCTGAGTCTGAGCTTTCAGCCAGCGCTACACATTAGAACTGCTTTCAGCTAACCTATTGTTTCTCCTACTCCCATGTAACTGGAGGAGTCCCAAGCCGGACTTGGATTTCTTACTATTGAGTGCTATTCTGATACCTACTGGGAGCTGCTATCTTGCTCCCTTCCCATTGTTCTGCTGATCGGCTGCTGGGGGTGAGGGGGGGGGGATATCACTCCAACTTGCAGCACAGCAGTAAAGTGTGCCTGAGTCTGAGCTTTCAGCCAGCGCTACACATTAGAACTGCTTTCTGCTAACCTATTGTTTCTCCTACTCCCATGTAACTGGAGGAGTCCCAAGCCGGACTTGGGTTTCTTACTATTGAGTGCTATTCTGATACCTACTGGGAGCTGCTATCTTGCTCCCTTCCCATTGTTCTGCTGATCGGCTGCTGGGGGTGAGGGGGGGGGGATATCACTCCAACTTACAGCACAACAGTAAAGTGTGCCTGAGTCTGAGCTTTCAGAAGGAGCCAGTGCTACACATTAGAACTGCTTTCAGCTAAACTATTGTTTCTCCTACTCCCATGTAACTGGAGGAGTCCCAAGCCGGACTTGGATTTCTTACTATTGAGTGCTATTCTGATACCTACTGGGAGCTGCTATCTTGCTCCCTTCCCATTGTTCTGCTGATCGGCTGCTGGGGGTGAGGGGGGGGGGATATCACTCCAACTTGCAGCGCAGCAGTAAAGTGTGACTGAAGTTTATCAGAGCACAGATTAGAATGCAGGATTCTGCTGCAGAAGCTCTATTAACTGATGAGTTTTGTAACGTTTTCCCATGACTGTATTCCTTTAACCCCTGGGTACTAGTGCAAGAGAAGAAAGGGGCGCAATAGCGTGGTAAGGTGACGCAGCTAGCCCTGTCCCTACTGGTTGCCTTAGGGCATGCATTAAGGATAGGGCCCTGTGTGGGTAGTGACATGCAAAGTAGTGGTGGAAGGGGGACACCCATATAGCTCCCCCCTGCCCCCCCTCACTAATACATTGCTGACTAATGCAGTCACTGTTGTACTGGTGAATGGAGCCGCAAATCTCTGTGCAGAGCATGGCCCGGATTTGTGTTCAGGCCACAAAGGCAAGAATATGGGAGTGGCATGCCGCCTGCTGGCCCAGCCAATCAGTAAGGGAGGTGAGCGTGCGAGTGGCCTAGGGACACACATGTAAATCCGCATCTATTTGCACAATACCCCATCCAGCGGGCAAAGTGCAAAATGAATGGCCAATTGCGGCCTTTTCTTGCACTTTGCGTGGGGCATTGTAAATGAGCCCTATTGTATTGTACGGCCGCTGTCTCGCCAGTAGCGCTTTACCTTCTGTCCTCCCTCTTGTTATCATGATAACTGTTCATTCCGCTCAGAACGGAACCCGATGCGCAGGTGAAGGTAAACTCTTGGTCAAAGTCATTGACGTATCCGGTCCAATAGCAGAACCTTTGCTCGCTGAATGTGGCCTTGCAGCTGAAATCCCAAATTCGATCCTCCCTCTTATTATCATGGATGCTGGAGGAAAGTGACAATACAGTCAGTATAAAAGTACAGGTATGGGACCCGTTACCCAGAATGCTCCGGTCTTTCTGTAATTTGGATCTTCATATCTAAAGTCTACTGAAAAATCATTTAAAAATTAAACAAACCCAATATGATTTTTTGCCTCAAATAAGGATTAATTATATCTTGGGATCAAGTAAAGCACTTATTGTTACTGAGAGAATAAAATATATGACAATAACTTTTATAAACAATATATTTTACCTGATAATTAAGCTGATGCTCTGATGATTGGGACACTCGAAATGAAGAGGCTCATCATAGTTGTTGACCCATCTGTTCTCTGGGTTGTCTGCAACAACATAATATGAGCAGGTAATACAGTTTAATATGTTATGTTGTGCATTCAGGGATTCATCTTGTGCTCAGATTTCATCAGATACTCATCTCTTTCTACCCCATTAGCCATTATACACTAATGGGGGGCAGTAATGCCTGGGTCAGGTTTATATGTACAGAATGATGGATGGAAGGGTTACTGCCTGCTCTGCTCTCATTTCCCTACAGAAATAGGGGTTGGTAGCACTAGGTAGGTACCAAATATATAGGGACAGAGACAAGGGAAAGTGTTGGAAGGGTTACTGCCTGCCCTGCTCTCATTTCCCTACAGAAATAGGGGTTGGTAGCACTAGGTAGGTACCTAATATATAGGGGCAGAGACAGGGGAAAGTGTTGGAAGGGTTACTGCCTGCCCTGCTCTCATTTCCCTACAGAAATAGGGGTTGGTAGCACTAGGTAGGTACCTAATACATAGGGGCAGAAACAGGGGAAAGTGTTGGAAGGGTTACTGCCTGCCCTGCTCTCATTTCCCTACAGAAATAGGGGTTGGTAGCACTAGGTAGGTACCTAATATATAGGGGCAGAGACAGGGGAAAGTGTTGGAAGGGTTACTGCCTGCCCTGCTCTCATTTCCCTACAGAAATAAGGGTTGGTAGCACTAGGTAGGTACTTAATATATAGGGGCAGAGACAGGGGAAAGTGTTGGAAGGGTTACTGCCTGCCCTGCTCTCATTTCCCTACAGAAATAGGGGTTGGTAGCACTAGGTAGGTACCTAATATATAGGGGCAGAGACAGGGGAAAGTGTTGGAAGGGTTACTGCCTGCCCTGCTCTCATTTCCCTACAAAATAGGGGTTGGTAGCACTAGGTAGGTACCTAATATATAGGGGCAGAGACAGGGAAAGTGCTGGAAGGGTTACTGCCTGCCCTGCTCTCATTTACCTACAGAAATAGGGGTTGGTAGCACTAGGTAGGTACCTAATATATAGGGGCAGAGACAGGGGAAAGTGTTGGAAGGGTTACTGCCTGCCCTGCTCTCATTTCCCTACAGAAATAGGGGTTGGTAGCACTAGGTAGGTACCTAATATATAGGGGCAGAGACAGGGGAAAGTGTTGGAAGGGTTACTGCCTGCCCTGCTCTCATTTCCCTACAAAATAGGGGTTGGTAGCACTAGGTAGGTACCTAATATATAGGGGCAGAGACAGGGGAAAGTGTTGGAAGGGTTACTGCCTGCCCTGCTCTCATTTCCCTACAGAAATAGGGGTTGGTAGCACTAGGTAGGTACCTAATATATAGGGACAGAGACAGGGGAAAGTGTTGGAAGGGTTACTGCCTGCCCTGCTCTCATTTCCCTACAGAAATAGGGGTTGGTAGCACTAGGTAGGTACCTAATATATAGGGGCAGAGACAGGGGAAAGTGTTGGAAGGGTTACTGCCTGCCCTGCTCTCATTTCCCTACAGAAATAGGGGTTGGTAGCACTAAGTAGGTACCTAATATATAGGGACAGAGACAGGGGAAATCCAGTGCTAGGGGTTTCTGTGTCACCGTATAATGGGAGAATACATTGGTTATAGGGAAGAACAGATACCGTTACCTTCAGGATCTGCCCAAATTCCAGCCAATCCCAATAACAGAAGCAAAGTCACTTTCATGGTTGCGAGACTCACGGATCAGTTTGACTTGGTTTCCTTGGTCTCCAGACCAGACGGATCCAGAGGCTTTTAAAGCTCTCGCCGTTGCCCAATTATTGTACTTATTAACCAGCCGCTGGATGCCAACCCTAAGTGTGGCAACCTTCAGCACTTACATGAAGGCCATTTGTAATCTCTCTCTTTGTGGGATTTGGGAAAATGTCAGCTGCACACGATAGAAAATTAGATACAACCGTTAAAATTAATTGAATGATATGTTTTGAAGAGTGGGAATGTTACATAACATCTGGAATGACGAGAGCCAGAAAAACAAAAATTGCAGCAGAAGTGCTGAGTCGCAATCCGAGCACCGCAGCAATCTGTATAGAGACGGGAATAAAAGGGACAAATCAGCTTCAGGGATAATGCATTTACCCTTTCATAGGTGCAACATTGGATCAGGGGCCCCATTCACTGTGTTCCCCCCAAATCTCACGCTTACTGACACTCAGGCTGGGATTCCATGTGGTACCTAGGGGGTTAAATTGGTACTAGGGTTCATTTACTAACATAGGTGCCTAAATACAAAAGTGCATTTGCCAATAGCAACCAATCAGCAATTAGCTTTTACCATTCCTCTAAAGCTGGCAGTACACGCACCAATGATATCGTATGAAACCTCATTGCGTATGATATGGGTATGGCAAGTCGGCGAGGCGACCAATATTGCAGAGTACTGCGGATATCGGTTGACTCGCCGATCGGCCGGGTTAAAAGATTTTGATAGGGCGCCATTAAAGGAACCTGACAAAATTCTACCTTTAGGGCTGAATCAGCAGAGGGAGGTAGAAATCCTATTGTTTCTACTTCCATATCTGACGATTCAGCCCTGAACGTCTGTGGAGGGTGGGAACGATCTTTTGTGTGATCGAAAATCACCATGTGTGTGGCCACCTTAAGGGGCATCACCATGATTTCACAACCACTGATTGAATTGCTGAATTGTGCTTAGTACTGGGGAATCCCTATGTGCCATTGTTTTATGGTATCTCTCTGTACAGGCTATGAGCAAACTTAGGGGGCTGTTCCTGCTGAATTGTGCTTAGTACTGGGGAATCCCTATGTGCCATAGTTTTATGGTATCTCTCTGTACAGGCTATGAGCAAACTTAGGGGGCTGTTCCTGCTGAATTGTGCTTAGTACAGGGGAATCCCTATGTGCCATAGTTTTATGGTATCTCTCTGTACAGGCTATGGGCAAACTTAGGGGGCTGTTCCTGCTGAATTGTGCTTAGTACAGGGGAATCCCTATGTGCCATAGTTTTATGGGATCTCTCTGTACAGGCTATGAGCAAACTTAGGGGGCTGTTCCTGCTGAATTGTGCTTAGTACAGGGGAATCCCTATGTGCCATTGTTTTATGGTATCTCTCTGTACACGCTATGGGCAAACTTAGGGGGCTGTTCCTGCTGAATTGTGCTTAGTACAGGGGAATCCCTATGTGCCATTGTTTTATGGTATCTCTCTGTACACGCTATGGGCAAACTTAGGGGGCTGTTCCTGCTGAATTGTGCTTAGTACAGGGGAATCCCTATGTGCCATTGTTTTATGGTATCTCTCTGTACAGGCTATGAGCAAACTTAGAGGGCTGTTCCTGCTGAATTGTGCTTAGTACAGGGGAATCCCTATGTGCCATTGTTTAATGGGATCTCTCTGTACAGGCTATGAGCAAACTTAGGGGGCTGTTCCTGCTGAATTGTGCTTAGTACAGGGGAATCCCTATGTGCCATAGTTTTATGGTATCTCTCTGTACAGGCTATGAGCAAACTTAGGGGGCTGTTCCTGCTGAATTGTGCTTAGTACAGGGGAATCCCTATGTGCCATAGTTTTATGGTATCTCTCTGTACAGGCTATGAGCAAACTTAGGGGGCTGTTCCTGCTGAATTGTGCTTAGTACAGGGGAATCCCTATGTGCCATAGTTTTATGGTATCTCTCTGTACAGGCTATGAGCAAACTTAGGGGGCTGTTCCTGCTGAATTGGGCTTAGTACAGGGGAATCCCTATGTGCCATAGTTTTATGGTATCTCTCTGTACAGGCTATGAGCAAACAGGGGGCTGTTCCTGCTGAATTGTGCTTAGTACTGGGGAATCCCTATGTGACATTGTTTTATGGTATCTCACTGTACAGGCTATGAGCAAACTTAGGGGGCTGTTCCTGCTGAATTGTGCTTAGTACAGGGGAATCCCTATGTGCCATAGTTTTATGGTATCTCTCTGTACAGGCTATGAGCAAACTTAAGGGGCTGTTCCTGCTGAAGGAATCCTTGGGATTGGCTCATCACATGTTCTACCCAGCGTCCCTTGGGCCACATACATGTACATATGACTTAAAGGTGTATATAAATTACGGTACATACATATATAAATATATATATGTATAAACGCAATAATGCTACAGTGAAGTGCTGTATAGGGTTCCCTCTGGATACCGATCAATTCTTCTGGACTTTCCCGCACTGTGGGAGGGACCTGAAACCATGCACAGATCTCTAACACTCACTCCATTCGGTCCAAGGAAAACGGTTCAGACCCACAGTGGAAATGACCCAATCACAGGACATGATACTGAGGGGTTTAAAGCCATTGGCCAGAGACTGTCATTTTAAAGGAAAAACTCACAGGAAAACGGAGGATTCTGGGACATTTTCATTGAGATACGAGATTCTTTCCCAACCATTAGAAATCATCATGCATGTTTATTGTATTTTGGGGGAATATATATGATTAATGAGAAAATGAATACGGCCTAGGGAGGAAGAACCAATTGGAATATTCAATGCCTTATTAACCCGTATAACAAAATAGGATACTACACAGGCAGCTTAGGGCCCCTGCACAGAAATACTGTAAGGGCCCACTGGTAACTGGCGCCGCTATAGGAGCATATATCCGGCAATGGGTTGGGGGGAGATGGGGGAGAGCCTATTGTTGACGCTGAGTGTTACCCCCATCTCTCCCCACTATTCAGGCTAAGGAAGGGACACCCTAAAAGCAAAGGCCCCCCCGGTTACACAGACTTAGCAGCGGCAGTGAGTGAAACCATGGCTGATGAATGAGCGGATCTTTCCAACAGATATGGCAGCACAGTAACTGGGCTGACTCAATAGGCCACACGTACAGGGCAATGCTCTGGGTACACAATAAGCTATGTAGGTACTGCCCATCTAAGGGCAAATAAAGCCCATATAAACCTCACTCATCAAGAGGCTACACTTGTGTCACGTGATGAGAGGTGACTTCACACCTAGGAATGTGACAGTTGGTACGGTCGGTTGGTGAGAGGTAAGCACGCACTCTCCCGGCTGTGGGGGGGCAATAGGGTACATGGCAGGGGCAGGATTACATAAAGCAATGTTTAAGCACTACTCCTTACAGATACCCAGTAATACAGCCCTACGGCCTAGTTGCCCCCTGAGCACTTACTGCCCCCACGTCACATTCCTTGTACCATCAGCTCCAATTCATTTCATTTTGGGTTTGGGGCTGTTTATTGACTTGGCACTGCTGGTAGTTATTAGAATATGACTGAAAATTCCTGTATTCCCCTATTTATCATTTGTTCCCAAAACTAATTTCCCCCCATCTGGGCCGGCAAACTGCAATTATGCAGCAACCAGTTTAGCCTCTCATTATCTGTGCCCCGTGCTCCATGCTAACATCCAACATGTGTCATTGCTTTATGGCAGTCATTTGCTAGGGGATTTTCTCAGTTATAACTGTATAATGAAAATAAACTGAGGATTTATGCCCAAAACCTTTCCATGCATTATGCTGGCAATGCTGCTAATACAGTTTTTAAACCTGGCGCATTCATATCTCATCTACCCAATTCTAAATGGAAGCAAATATTGTGATTTATTACATATACATATACATATATATAATGTACTGTCAGTCTGCTTCTGAGCATTATTCTCATGCCTAAAGGGATCCTGTCATGGGAAAACTGCTGCTATCCAAAGGCAGTATTCCTATAATCCCTATTGATATGTTACACATACAGTAATTGCACCATTGCTAGTGTCATTTACTGCCATAATACAAACAGACTCATTTAAAAAAAACAACAAAAAACGGTGCACTTCATCCAGCTTGGGCTGCACGAGTGATGTCACAATGCAGTGGCTCTGACAAGTGTGTGATGTCACAATGGGCAGAGTCAGCCTATCCAGGCACAGCCCTGATTGTCTCATTCTTTTTCAGGCGACTGAGGTGAGTAGAGCTCTGGTTACTTGGGGATTGTAATTGCTCCTATAGCCCATAAGGCCCCTAGGCTAATATTTTATACATATGTTAGTATAAGATATATATATCCATACAGGGATGTGCTTAGAGCACAATATACTGTAGCACTGGGATAACTAAGTTGATGTTTCTTCATGTTTCCACAGAAAGAACTTTGAGCGATCATGTTGCGGTCTATCTGCGGTTTGTTTCCGTGCTTCGGCAGTGTAAGGCCTCTATCCTTTCTACTATATCATCTCATATTTTAACTTGAAAAATAACTAAAATGTTTGTATTTCTTTCTCTGATAAAATGTTTTTTTTTGCCATTTCTTTCTAGGAACCAGCAAATATTCCCTTTGATGAGAACCCTGTGGTAAGCAGAGAATTGGGCAACTTGACTATAACACAATTTCCCTTAATGTTTGTGCCATTTAAACCATTTCATTGACTTGTCTGTAGATTCCTATGGGAAAAAGGCCCCTGTATAGAGCTGCACTATACACATATCCACTTCATATTGATCCCATATCAAACCAACATCTGCCCATTCAGCCAACTTATTCCCAAATGGCTTCATTCTGCCATTATTTACTTCCATTAATAGGAACCATCAGAGCGACTGACTAATACCCACGGGAGCTTTCCCTTTATACCTGTCTAAAACTGAAATCCAACGACAGAATAAGCCATTAGCAACTTTTTATTTGACGTTTTCCTAACTTTATTGACAGTATTGTTAAACCCCAATGCTTTTCCTCTCCTGGCAATGGATCGTCCATTTGCCTTGGCATTATTATCTAACTAAATCCCTGTATTAACCCTACATTTATTTATACAGATTTCATTAGATTTTCTGAAAAGCCCCTTTTTTATATACGCTGATCTTTAACTGTCACTTCCCTTCCATGATAGACAATAAATTAAAGTAATTCGACCTTTTTATCTCTTTACCAGACTCTATTGTTACCTTTCGAGCCACATGAGAAGATCTTCCTGGTAAGCAGTAAAGAAGTTGCTATCACACAGTGCCTATATTACTAACTACCCCTAAAGTGTTGTGTCGAATGTAACTGTAAATGTAGCCCAGTACAGGTATGGGATCCCTTATCCTGAAACCCGTTATCCAGAAAGTTAAGAATTACGGAAAGGCCAACTCCAATAGACTCCATTATAAGCAAATAATTCTAATTGTTTTTAAAATGATTTCTTTTTCTCTGTAATAATAAAACAGTACCTGTACTTGATCCCAACTAAGATATAATTACCCCTTATTGGGGCAGAACAGCCCTATTGGGTTTATTTAATGGTTAAATGATTCCCTTTTCTCTGTAATAATAAAACAGTACCTGTACTTGATCCCAACTAAGATATAATTACCCCTTATTGGGGGCAGAACAGCCCTATTGGGTTTATTTAATGGTTAAATGATTCCCTTTTCTCTGTAATAATAAAACAGTACCTGTACTTGATCCCAACTAAGATATAATTACCCCTTATTGGGGCAGAACAGCCCTATTGGGTTTATTTAATGGTTAAATGATTCCCTTTTCTCTGTAATAATAAAACAGTACCTGTACTTGATCCCAACTAAGATATAATTACCCCTTATTGGGGGCAGAACAGCCCTATTGGGTTTATTTAATGGTTAAATGATGTTTAAGTTATGGAGATGCAAATTATGGAAAGATCCCTTATCCGGAATACCCTGGGTCCCGAGCGTTCTGAATAACAGGTCCCATACCTGTAATATGTTCCTGTCAGGCCTTTCAGTTATTTTTCCTAAGAAATGGTTGGTAAATGCCATAACCCAGTTCCTTGCCCTACTAGAGGTTGTGGACCCATATTTTGTTATTTTTTTTCTTTAATCTCAGGATCAACCGGTTGGATCTGGTGATACCATCTGCCAAGTAAGTAGGAAACCATACAATACAATGCAACACCTGGATATTAAATACATATTTTCACCTCTTCTCTAAAAAGCTGACTTGGTCTGATAACTTGTCTTTTTATGTTCTAACCAGGATCCACCGGAAGCCCCTGGCAATAATAATTGCCAAGTAAGTAATAAAGGGAGGTAACAGAGATAAAATAGAAATAATCTGAGCTGAGTTCATTGGCTTTATACAGTTGCTTCTATAATTGACTTTATTCTTATTCTTATTCAGGAGCAGCCAGAGAAGATCTCAGGCCCTGGGATAGAGACCTACCAGGTAAGCATAAGAGTGGGAGAATGATGGCAAATACAAATGGCAATCTATAGTGTTTGGAAGCTTGTATTTATGCTTCTTTACAAACAGAAATAATACAACCTGCAATATCACTGTCTTTCCCTTTCTCAACCAGGAGCAACCAGAGAGCCCTGATGGCGACAGCTTTCAGGTAAGGAGAAAAAGCTTCCCTAGGAAGGGGAATCCATCCCATATAACATGTTTAAATGACACGTTTAAGCCCTCAATGAGATGGTTGATTAACTGTATTTCTATTTACCAGGCGCCTCTGATGGAAACTGGCGACACCAGCCAGGCTGAGCCCTCAGTAGAGGAGCTGGGCGAGGAGGGAGGAGGAAAACACTGAGCAGGTTTGAGCTGAATTTAATATTTTTTCTCTCAATATATCATTAGACCATTTTAAACCTCCGAGCAGCCCCCAATCCCACCACATCATGCAAACTCTTATGTAGGCCCCATTCCACTCTTACCTGAATGTAACAAGTGCTCAGTGGGGCAGTTGGTCACCACTTTTTGCCTCCGTGACAGCCTCTCAGACCTTCCACATCTCTCATTGCCCCTCTAGAACATTCAGACTAAAGCCAAGATGCAGGAAGGCTTCACTATACATAGTCCTGCAATCAGAGCAATGAGGGGTATAAAAGAAAGGACACTGCAAAACATAAGCATCAACATAGTAAATTAGGTTGAAAAAAACGACACACATCCATCAAGTTCAACCTTAATGCCTATATATAACCTGCCTAATGGCCAATGGGGGGTGAGGCCCAAACGGCTGCTGTAGCGCTGGCTTACATATCCACCTTACCAAATGGGTTTTCCCACTGGGCACCGACTGGCGCCAGGTAACCAATACAAAAATGAAAGGTACCATTCCAGGTAGCGGATATTCTGTAGCCCCAGCATTTTCTATCTAAAGAACAAGTATTTGTCTGTAGATTTAATCTTATTTCAACTATTTCTAAAATGTTTCTCTATTTTTTCAGTGCTCCATCAGAAAACTGATCAGGGGAGTATGCTGCATATGTTTCCCTTGTGTGTCCTTCCTCTAAACAAGCCACCGCCCTCCCACCCCCTCCTTCCACCTTAGCCCCGCCCTTCCACCCCTCCTTCCAAGCCCCCTCCCTCCCCTTCCTTCCATCCCATGCCCTCCCACCCCTTCCTTCCAAGCCCCCTCCCTCCCACCCCTTCCTTCCATCCCCCTCCCTCCCACCCCTTCCTTCCAAGCCCCCTCCCTCCCACCCCTTCCAAGCCCCCTCCCACCCTTTCCTTCCATCCCCTGCCCCCCCGCCCCTTAATTCCAAGCCCCCGCCCTCCCGTCCCTTTCTTCCAAGCCCCGCCCTCCCGCCCCTTTCTTACAAGCCCCGCCCTCCCGCCCCTTTCTTACAAGCCCCGCCCCCCACCCCTTTCTTACAAGCCCCGCCCTACCACCCCTTAATTCCAAGCCCCCACCTCCCACCCCTTAATTCCAAGCCCCCACCCTCCCACCCCTTCCTTCCAAGCCCCCACCCTCCCACCCCTTCCTTCCAAGCCTCTTGGCCAGTGGAGCAAGCAGTGCTTGGGGTTAGGTTCTTGGACCTTCCCTAATCCAGTAGCCAGCAATCCGGTGTCACGAATTTCATGAGGGCGGAGCTCAGTTGTGAGAATTGTCTATTTACATACAGTAATAACCCACAATATAGAGGAGAATATAGAGGATTAAGTGGAGTTCAGACAAAATCTGTAAAACAGGCAGAGGTCGGGTCAGGCAGAGTTCTGGCAAATAGGCCCGGATTTGTGAAGAGGCCGGCCAAAAGGCCCAGGCCTAGGGCGGCAGAAATCTGGGGGCGGCATGCCACCCCGCCGCACCAAAATCTTAAAATTCTTGTTCCCATATGGAGCAATGGGAATGACTTCTCCCCACTGCTCCTTATGCAAGTCTGGCTTAGCGCACAAGCGCGCACTCACAACTCCCCCCCTGCTGTTCGCACATGTGCGAGCAAACACCCCCTCCCCCTGTTCGCGCACACATGCGCAAAACGGGGGGGGGCGTGCGACCAGGGGCGGCCTTGGGGCGGCCAGTTTGGAAATCCGGCCCTGCTGGCAAATCCGGGAATCAGACAGAGGTCAGGTCAGGCAGAGTTCTGGCAAATCTAGGAATCAGGCAGAGTTCTGGCAAATCTAGGAATCAGGCAGAGTTCTGGCAAATCTAGGAATCAGGAAGATTTCTGGCAAATCAGGGAATCAGGCAGAGTTCTGGCAAATCTAGGAATCAGGCAGAGTTCCGGCAAATCCAGGAATCAGGCAGAGTTCCGGCAAATCTAGGAATCAGGAAGATTTCTGGCAAATCCAGGAATCAGGCAGAGTTCTGGCAAATCTAGGAATCAGGCAGAGTTCCGGCAAATCCAGGAATCAGGCAGAGCTCTGGCAAATCTAGGAATCAGGAAGATTTCTGGCAAATCCAGGAATCAG
Source organism: Xenopus tropicalis (assembly GCF_000004195.4). Classification (NCBI taxonomy): domain Eukaryota; kingdom Metazoa; phylum Chordata; class Amphibia; order Anura; family Pipidae; genus Xenopus; species Xenopus tropicalis. The sequence continues at coordinate 5,454,771 of NC_030679.2, forward strand.
GCAGAGTTCCGGCAAATCTAGGAATCAGGAAGATTTCTGGCAAATCCAGGAATCAGGCAGAGTTCTGGCAAATCTAGGAATCAGGCAGAGTTCCGGCAAATCCAGGAATCAGGCAGAGTTCTGGCAAATCTAGGAATCAGGAAGATTTCTGGCAAATCCAGGAATCAGGCAGAGTTCTGGCAAATCTAGGAATCAGGAAGATTTCTGGCAAATCCAGGAATCAGGCAGAGTTCTGGCAAATCTAGGAATCAGGCAGAGTTCCGGCAAATCCAGGAATCAGGCAGAGTTCTGGCAAATCTAGGAATCAGGAAGATTTCTGGCAAATCCAGGAATCAGGCAGAGTTCCGGCAAATCTAGGAATCAGGAAGATTTCTGGCAAATCCAGGAATCAGGCAGAGTTCTGGCAAATCTAGGAATCAGGAAGATTTCTGGCAAATCCAGGAATCAGGCAGAGTTCCGGCAAATCTAGGAATCAGGAAGATTTCTGGCAAATCCAGGAATCAGGCAGAGTTCCGGCAAATCCAGGAATCAGGCAGAGTTCTGGCAAATCTAGGAATCAGGAAGATTTCTGGCAAATCCAGGAATCAGGCAGAGTTCCGGCAAATCTAGGAATCAGGAAGATTTCTGGCAAATCCAGGAATCAGGCAGAGTTCTGGCAAATCTAGGAATCAGGAAGATTTCTGGCAAATCCAGGAATCAGGATCAAACACAGAAGTCAATGAAATGACAGTAAATTATAAGCGGCAGCTAGGCTTGTAACCAAGCAATGACTGCAGCCTTCAGCGCCCATTTAAACCTTAATTTTGGCGTCAATTCGTCCACAGAGGTGTGTGCGTGTTACCGCTCCCAGCGCCTTACATCCAGTTAGCCGTAGCACCGCAGCCACTCGGCCCAACACTCTGTACCAACTAACTGACCCAGACCCTCTATAGCCCCCAGTTATAGACACCGGATTGCTGGGGATCTTTACTTTGGTCTCTACCCCTTCCCTCCACCCAAGCCCCACCGTCCCACCCCTTCTACCCAAGCCCCGCCCTCCCACCCCTTCTACCCAGGCCCCGCCCTCCCACCCCTTCTACCCAAGCCCCCATGCTCTCACCCCTTCTATCAGCCCTGATCCAGGGAGTAAAACCGATTGCCGTTTCTAGGGGTCAGGAAGGAATTTTTACCCTCAGTGCAAATTGGCCAAAGCGCTTGGGGAGTTTTTGCCTTTCTCTGGATCACGGCTGTTAGAAAAGCCCCACCCCCACTTACCTATTTTTTTTTGTTTTAGGTTTCTCATGGTTGGTTTAATACAAAACCAAATAAACATGACATTCTGCATTAAAACATGTTTACAGCGTATCTATTTGTGGTGGTCTTGCTGATTTCCCAGGGGGGTGTAGGAAAGGGGGTACATATTGCTATTAAGAGGTTTGATATAGAACCATGGGGGGGGAGGGGGGGTACCTTACACAGAGATGAATAAAAAGATGGTAGGATAATGGGTTCCTGTAGAGCCTCTACCCATCTTCTCCCACGCCCAGACAGTCACCCCAGACTTTCAAGGGGGTGGGCCAGTGACATCAGGGGGTGGGCCAGTAACATCTGGGGGTGGGCCAGTGACATCTGGGGGTGGGCCAGTAACATCAGGGGGTGGGCCAGGATCATCTGGGGGTGGGCCAGTAACATCTGGGGGTGGGCCAGTGACATCAGGGGGTGGGCCAGTGACATCAGGGGGTGGGCCAGTAACATCTGGGGGTGGGCCAGTAACATCTGGGGGTGGGCCAGTGACATCAGGGGGTGATCCAGTGACATCTGGGGGTAGGCCAGTGACATCAGGGGGTGGGCCAGGATCATCTGGGGGTGGGCCAGTAACATCTGGGGGTGGGCCAGTGACATCTGGGGGGTGGGCCAGTAACATCAGGGGGTGGGCCAGGATCATCTGGGGGTGGGCCAGGATCATCTGGGGGTGGGCCAGTGACATCAGGGGGTGGGCCAGTAACATCAGGGGGTGGGCCAGTAACATCAGGGGGTGGGCCAGGATCATCTGGGGGTGGGCCAGTGACATCAGGGGGTGGGCAGTGATGTTTTGGGGCAGGTCTGTGCTGTCAGGGGGCATTTGGAAATCCAGACGTGCAATTTTTACCCACTACTGCTTGTTGGGGGTGTAAGGGTGTGAAGCCGGTAACAGAAGCCATTACCCCCATATACAATGAGCCCCTATGTATCCCCCATATACACAAAGGGTAACTAACCTAAACAGGCACTATATACACATAGTAGATATACACCTCCCACCCTGTCCCCCAACTATTCCACCATATATATATATATATATATATTTATTTATCAGTTTTATTTATTTTATTTTTTGATTATTAAAAGTTAAGTTTTAATTTTAATTTCATATTGATTCAAAAACCCCGAGAGGCAGAAAGTGGGGTCGGGGCAAATAACTGTCATTCTGTCTGGGATTCTATATTGTAGATCAATACTCGCCCTGAGTTCCTAATCACAAGGAAAGTAATACAATTATATATTATAATATATATTTATAAAACTATAAAATAGAAGAATGTTGAGCCAAGTGCAGGTCAAGGTCAGTTCTGGCCAAAATGGCAACTCTTCCCTTGTTGGGGGGCAAAAGGCTGTTGAGATTGTTTTAACGAATAGTTGAGGGGCAGCGAGTGTTTCCCTGCAGTGACCAACTGCAACCCCATGAGAACTGCCCCCCTCTCCACTCACTGCAATTTAACCCTTTCCCTGCATTTGGGATAATGAGGAACCTGCACTTCCCTTTGAGTTCTATGTGAGGGGAAAACGTACATATAGGAGAGAGTTGCAGGGAATAATAGTATGATATGGGGGTTACACTGTGACAGTGGGGGGGGAAAGATGGGGGGTATATCTGTGCCTATATATTATACAGTTACATTATGTGCATATATGATATGGGGGTTACACTGTGACAGTGGGGGGGGGGCTGGGGGAAAGATGGGGGGTATATCTGTGCCTATATATTATACAGTTACATTATGTGCATATATGATATGGGGGTTACACTGTGACAGTGGGGGGGGGGGGGGAAAGATGGGGGGTATATCTGTGCCTATATATTATACAGTTACATTATGTGCATATATGATATGGGGGTTACACTGTGACAGTGGGGGGGGGGCTGGGGGAAAGATGGGGGGTATATCTGTGCCTATATATTATACAGTTACATTATGTGCATATATGATATGGGGGTTACACTGTGACAGTGGGGGGGGCGGGGGAAAGATGGGGGGTATATCTGTGCCTATATATTATACAGTTACATTATGTGCATATATGATATGGGGGTTACACTGTGACAGTGGGGGGGGGGGCTGGGGAAAGATGGGGGGTATATCTGTGCCTATATATTATACAGTTACATTATGTGCATATATGATATGAGGGTTACACTGTGACAGTGGGGGGGGGGGCTGGGGGAAAGATGGGGGGTATATCTGTGCCTATATATTATACAGTTACATTATGTGCATATATGATATGGGGGTTACACTGTGACAGTGGGGGGGGGGCTGGGGGAAAGATGGGGGGTATATCTGTGCCTATATATTATACAGTTACATTATGTGCATATATGATATGGGGGTTACACTGTGACAGTGGGGGGGCTGGGGGAAAGATGGGGGGTATATCTGTGCCTATATATTATACAGTTACATTATGTGCATATATGATATGGGGGTTACACTGTGACAGTGGGGGGGGGCTGGGGGAAAGATGGGGGTATATCTGTGCCTATATATTATACAGTTACATTATGTGCATATATGATATGGGGGATACCCTGACAGTGGGGGGCTGGGGGAAAGATGGGGGGTATATCGGTGCCTATATATTATACAGGCTGAATTGTGCTGAATTGTGCTTAGTACAGGGGAATCCCTAGGCGCCATAGTTTTATGGTATCTCTCTGTACAGGCTATGGGCAAACTTAGGGGGCTGTTCCTGCTGAATTGTGCTTAGTACAGTGGAATCCCTATGTGCCATAGTTTTATGGTATCTCTCTGTACAGGCTATGAGCAAACTTAGGGGGCTGTTCCTGCTGAATTGTGCTTAGTACAGGGGAATCCCTATGTGCCATAGTTTTATGGTATCTCCCTGTACAGGCTATTAGCAAACTTAGGGGGCTGTTCCTGCTGAATTGTGCTTAGTACAGGGGAATCCCTATGTGCCATAGTTTTATGGTATCTCTCTGTACAGGCTATGAGCAAACTTAGGGGGCTGTTCCTGCTGAATTGTGCTTAGTACAGGGGAATCCCTATGTGCCATAGTTTTATGGTATCTCTCTGTACAGGCTATGAGCAAACTTAGGGGGCTGTTCCTGCTGAATTGTGCTTAGTACAGGGGAATCCCTATGTGCCATAGTTTTATGGTATCTCTCTGTACAGGCTATGAGCAAACTTAGGGGGCTGTTCCTGCTGAATTGTGCTTAGTACAGGGGAATCCCTATGTGCCATAGTTTTATGGTATCTCTCTGTACAGGCTATGAGCAAACTTAGGGGGCTGTTCCTGCTGAATTGTGCTTAGTACAGGGGAATCCCTATGTGCCATAGTTTTATGGTATCTCTCTGTACAGGCTCACCTGCAGTCTAATCGGGCAGCTGCAAACCCTAAATGAAGTACGGAATGGTGACTTTTCAGGCCGTATGAGCGATTATTTAATATATATTATATTACTCTGTATTCATGTTTATCTCAAATAAAGCTGTCTGGTAAATATCCTGAGTGAATCTGAATGGTCCAGGTCAGGCCCAGGGGGAACTTGGTGGCCAAGTTGATTACACTGCGCATTTCTTGTTCCATATAAAATCAAGTAAAAATGGAAGTTAAAAAATATATATATATATAAGGGGGGGGGTGGTTAATTTGAATCAAACTAAATACACTGCTGAAATGTATTGCCAGTTAGGCGACACTACTGCATATAGAAAACTAAAGAGATAAGTAGATATTTTGTTTGATGAGTGTGAATGCAGTGTAGCCTGCGGCGCCCCTATAGTGTATCTATAAGCCATACACCTGTGTGTCCAATTGTTTCGCTTATTCCGCTCCCCCTCACGATCATTTCCAGGCACACGCGCTCCCTCTGTGTTTGGTCCCTGTGCGCCACTTGACCGACGCGCGTTTCAATTGGCCGCTTCATCCGGCTCCCCAGCATGTGACGTCTCACAGCGATTCTTATTGGACACCTTGGCCCTTGGGGAATTTAAAGTACACATTACTCCTATATCATATAAACCACATTACAACATGAACCCCTAAACCACTTCAGGTACATAATGCTGAATATCTTTGTAATAACTTGAATGGCCGTTCATCTCCAGCCGCCATTTTAGGAGCATTGGCGCTCATTCTTGGAAAACAATCGTGTGTTCCCCTTGGAAATGTGCCGGGGACAGTCTGTCACTGACTATTCCCTACTATTCTGAGCCTCCATAGGACTCAATAGTTCTCAGCAGCTTAACCCCGGCCCCCCCTTACATACATGTTCCCTCTGACAGGAATCCCTGCACCTTCTTTCCCCTCACAGCTCTCTGTCCTGCTTGTTTGTTTCATCCAACTTTAAGTCCCGGTAGAGCCGTGTGGGGATTGGATGGGCCGGCAGGAAGTTCAAACTTCAGCTCCCAGTGTATCCAATCAGCACTGTTGGTAAAAGTGAAGCAAGGGAGGGCGGAGGGAAGCTGCACTTCCTGTGTTGTATAAGTCCCGGTAGAGCTGTGTGGGGATTGGATGGGCCGGGAGCTGAAGACTGAACTGCCTCCCAGCCCAGCCAATCCCCCCACAGAACTGTGAGGTAATACAAATACACATTTCTGTGTATAAATCTAACAAGACAAGATCACTGCAACACAAGCATCTGCTGTTGGGCAAGTGACCCATTGGCTGGGCTAGTGAATTAGACATTATAGGTTTCCATAACAATTAATACTGAAGGGTACCACAACTTTCCCGCTCCCAGTCAGCCCGGCTGTTGGTTGAAAGCTGACCAATCACTGGCCGAACATCAGGGAACAGCACTTTAAATCTAGGAGTAAACCCAGTAACTATAGCAACCAATGAGGAATTAGCTTTGGTCAGTTTGGTGCGGCTATAAACATGAAAGCAGACTGATTGGTTTAAACCCAGCGCATAACAGATAAATACTCTGCAACAGATTCTGCAGGCCAAAACACCTCAGATAGTGGCATTGCTGCAAAGGGGAGATACGCTACAATACCAGGCAGCAGATTGCCCTCATACACATCTTAATGTCTGGATCTGACCTGAAGGAGTCTAAGGCAGGAGACTGCAGATAAGCGAGACCCTGCTGCTGTGCTTATAATTAGGCCCTAACAGTGATAGCGACCCTTTAGCCTACTTGGGTGACTTGTAGGAAGGTGAGATACACACAGGGCAAGTAGGAGGCAATAGAAAATGAGTTGCAACAAATCTGCAGCTACAAGTTGCATGTGGAGTTTTGCTCTTACAAACACAATTAGGGTCACAGTGATTAATTCTGCTTCCAGCATCTCCTCCCTCTATCTAACTCAATGTGTGTATCTTCTGTAGGTGTCACCGCCATGTTCCCTTACCTAATGCTCATCGTCCTGCTTATCCGGGGGGCCGTCCCTACCTGGGGCCCTGAGTGGAACCCAGTTTTACCTGTACCCTGATCTCAGCAGGCTGAAGGAGCCTCAGGTAGGGCAGAAAGGCAGAATTTGTACCCCACAGCCTGGCCTGTATGATGTTGGGAGCAGGTGTATAAAGTAGGGACGGCAGACCCAGAAGCTGGAGGGCTCACAAGATGTATAAAGCCACTGGCCAATCCTGCTGCCCAGCTCAGAACATGGCTGACAAAATGACCCAAATTCCACCCCATTCATATCGATGGCCTCGGCCTGGACTAAAGCAACTAAATCAGGGGCACTAGCAAGCCCCTTTAGGGCAATGGCACATACGCCCGGGTCATTTCCAACTCAGCCAACAAAACACTTGGAATCCATCCCTTTCAATGGCATCTCCAGGGCTGGAGTCGAGGGTGCACTCACAAGTCAGGGCATTTTGTTTTTTGAGTAGGAAATTTCCTGTCCTATTGCCCTGTAGCGGTCCAAGCACATGGGATGGCATCAGCAGGTAAAACTGCCCCATGGGCAATAGCTGGGGGGGTTCTGCATTCTTGTCCCACGCGCCATAGAGGATACTCTGCCCATTACAGAACCTGAAGCCTTAGCAGCTGTACAGCCCCAATATATAATAAGGATTATTGCCCAGTGTTAGTACCTTAATGAGCCTGTTGGGGTGATGTTGTCTCCTGGGGCTGTTCCCACTGTGCTGCCCACTTGGGAATTTACACTCAGATGAGCCCAGTGGGGCAGCCAGCACGTTCCCAAACATGCCCCTGGTAAGACCAAGGCTCTCCTCTATGGTCTGCATTCAGCTTTGGGTCGGCTACAGTCAGAGTCTCTCTAAGACCCACCAAGGTTCCCTGCTGGCTTTGGCCATGATTGAGATCTCCTTCCCCTTCCAGGACGTCTCTTGGAGCTCATAACAGGGATACAGATATAGGACAACATTGGCATATGAACCATTCAGCTTTACTTCCAAGAATACCTAGGGCAGCAAATACATATTTACCCCAAATCTCTCCCTGCTTGACCTTCAAACTGGGCTTTCAGGTGTATCTAGGAGAGCAAATGGCCTTTCTCCCCAAATCTCACCCTAACTGGCCTTCAGGCAGTACCCAACCCCTGCCAGTACTCCATGCCCACCACTAGGGGGCAGACCCACTGTTTGCGAAACACTGATACAGGGTGCCCCACTAACCCCAAACTCAGTTTTGGCCACTAGAGGGCAATCCTGCTAACTCACAGTGCTCACTTCAATGTCCAGCCCTTACATTGCCAACCTGGCCCCCCACTAAAAAGCCAAAATGGCAACCAATATTAACATGAGGCTGTCTCTCTCTTATCTGACAGATTCTGCCAGCTTAGCTGCCCGGACCCTGATCTCCCACAGAAGCCCCAGTGTGAGCCCCTATCTCAGATGGCACAAGGGACCCTACCCAGTGTCCCTTGGGCCACATACATGTACATATGACTTAAAGGTGTATATAAATTACGGTACATACATATATAAATATATATATGTATAAACGCAATAATGCTACAGTGAAGTGCTGTATAGGGTTCCCTCTGGATACCGATCAATTCTTCTGGACTTTCCCGCACTGTGGGAGGGACCTGAAACCACGCACAGATCTCTAACACTCACTCTATTCGGTCCAAGGAAAACGGTTCAGACCCACAGTGGAAATGACCCAATCACAGGACATGATACTGAGGGGTTTAAAGCCATTGGCCAGAGACTGTCATTTTAAAGGAAAAACTCACAGGAAAACGGAGGATTCTGGGACATTTTCATTGAGATACGAGATTCTTTCCCAACCATTAGAAATCATCATGCATGTTTATTGTATTTTGGGGGAATATATATGATTAATGAGAAAATGAATACGGCCTAGGGAGGAAGACCCAATTGAAATATTCAATGCCTTATTAACCCTTATAACAAAATAGGATACTACACAGGCAGCTTAGGGCCCCTGCACAGAAATACTGTAAGGGCCCACTGGTCACTGGCGCCGCTATAGGAGCATATATCCGGCAATGGGTTGGGGGGAGATGGGGGAGAGCCTATTGTTGACGCTGAGTGTTACCCCCATCTCTCCCCACTATTCAGGCTAAGGAAGGGACACCCTACAAGCTAAGGCCCCCCGGTTACACAGACTTAGCAGCAGCAGTGAGTGAAACCATGGCTGATGAATGAGCGGATCTTTCCAACAGATATGGCAGCACAGTAACTGGGCTGACTCAATAGGCCACACGTACAAGGCAATGCTCTGGGTACACAATAAGCTATGTATGTACTGCCCATCTAAGGGCAAATAAAGCCCATATAAACCTCAATCATCAAGAGGCTACACTTGTGTCACGTGATGAGAGGTGACTTCACACCTAGGAATGTGACAGTTGGTACGGTCGGTTGGTGAGAGGTAAGCACGCACTCTCCCGGCTGTGGGGGGGCAATAGGGTACATGGCAGGGGCAGGATTACATAAAGCAATGTTTAAGCACTACTCCTTACAGATACCCAGTAATACAGCCCTACGGCCTAGTTGCCCCCTGAGCACTTACTGCCCCCACGTCACATTCCTTGTACCATCAGCTCCAATTCATTTCATTTTGGGTTTGGGGCTGTTTATTGACTTGGCACTGCTGGTAGTTATTAGAATATGACTGAAAATTCCTGTATTCCCCTATTTATCATTTGTTCCCAAAACTAATTTCCCCCCATCTGGGCCGGCAAACTGCAATTATGCAGCAACCAGTTTAGCCTCTCATTATCTGTGCCCCGTGCTCCATGCTAACATCCAACATGTGTCATTGCTTTATGGCAGTCATTTGCTAGGGGATTTTCTCCGTTATAACTGTATAATGAAAATAAACTGAGGATTTATGCCCAAAACCTTTCCATGCATTATGCTGGCTCATTTAAAAAAAACAACAAAAAACGGTGCACTTCATCCAGCTTGGGCTGCACGAGTGATGTCACAATGCAGTGGCTCTGACAAGTGTGTGATGTCACAATGGGCAGAGTCAGCCTATCCAGGCACAGCCCTGATTGTCTCATTCTTTTTCAGGCGACTGAGGTGAGTAGAGCTCTGGTTACTTGGGGATTGTAATTGCTCCTATAGCCCATAAGGCCCCTAGGCTAATATTTGATACATATGTTAGTATAAGATATATATATCCATACAGGGATGTGCTTAGAGCACAATATACTGTAGCACTGGGATAACTAAGTTGATGTTTCTTTATGTTTCCACAGAAAGAACTTTGAGCGATCATGTTGCGGTCTATCTGCGGTTTGTTTCCGTGCTTCGGCAGTGTAAGGCCTCTATCCTTTCTACTATAATATCTCATATTTTAACTTGAAAAATAACTAAAATGTTTGTATTTCTTTCTCTGATAAAATGTTTTTTTTTGCCATTTCTTTCTAGGAACCAGCAAATATTCCCTTCGATGAGAACCCTGTGGTAAGCAGAGAATTGGGCAACTTGACTATAACACAATTTCCCTTAATGTTTGTGCCATTTAAACCATTTCATTGACTTGTCTGTAGATTCCTATGGGAAAAAGGCCCCTGTATAGAGCTGCACTATACACATATCCACTTCATATTGATCCCATATCAAACCAACATCTGCCCATTCAGCCAACTTATTCCCAAATGGCTTCATTCTGCCATTATTTACTTCCATTAATAGGAACCATCAGAGCGACTGACTAATACCCACGGGAGCTTTCCCTTTATACCTGTCTAAAACTGAAATCCAACGACAGAATAAGCCATTAGCAACTTTTTATTTGACGTTTTCCTAACTTTATTGACAGTATTGTTAAACCCCAATGCTTTTCCTCTCCTGGCAATGGATCGTCCATTTGCCTTGGCATTATTATCTAACTAAATCCCTGTATTAACCCTACATTTATTTATACAGATTTCATTAGATTTTCTGAAAAGCCCCTTTTTTATATACGCTGATCTTTAACTGTCACTTCCCTTCCATGATAGACAATAAATTAAAATAATTCGACCTTTTTATCCCTTTACCAGACTCTATTGTTACCTTTCGAGCCACATGAGAAGATCTTCCTGGTAAGCAGTAAAGAAGTTGCTATCACACAGTGCCTATATTACTAACTACCCCTAAAGTGTTGTGTCGAATGTAACTGTAAATGTAGCCCAATACAGGTATGGGATCCCTTATCCTGAAACCCGTTATCCAGAAAGTTAAGAATAACGGAAAGGCCATCTCCAATAGACTCCATTATAAGCAAATAATTCTAATTGTTTTTAAAACAATTTCCTTTTTCTCTGTAATAATAAAACAGTACCTGTACTTGATCCCAACTAAGATATAATTACCCCTTATTGGGGCAGAACAGCCCTATTGGGTTTATTTCATGGTTAAATGATTCCCTTTTCTCTGTAATAATAAAACAGTACCTGTACTTGATCCCAACTAAGATATAATTACCCCTTATTGGGGGCAGAACAACCCTTTTGGGTTTATTTAATGGTTAAATGATTCCCTTTTCTCTGTAATAATAAAACAGTACCTGTACTTGATCCCAACTAAGATATAATTACCCCTTATTGGGGGCAGAACAGTCCTATTGGGTTTATTTAATGGTTAAATGATTCCCTTTTCTCTGTAATAATAAAACAGTACCTGTACTTGATCCCAACTAAGATATAATTACCCCTTATTGGGGCAGAATAGTCCTATTGGGTTTATTTCATGGTTAAATGATTCCCTTTTCTCTGTAATAATAAAACCGTACCTGTACTTGATCCCAACTAAGATATAATTACCCCTTATTGGGGCAGAATAGTCCTATTGGGTTTATTTCATGGTTAAATGATTCCCTTTTCTCTGTAATAATAAAACCGTACCTGTACTTGATCCCAACTAAGATATAATTACCCCTTATTGGGGGCAGAACAGCCCTTTTGGGTTTATTTAATGGTTAAATGATTCCCTTTTCTCTGTAATAATAAAACAGTACCTGTACTTGATCCCAACTAAGATATAATTACCCCTTATTGGGGCAGAACAGCCCTATTGGGTTTATTTAATGGTTAAATGATTTTTAAGTTATGGAGATGCAAATTATGGAAAGATCCCTTATCCGGAATACCCTGGGTCCCGAGCGTTCTGAATAACAGGTCCCATACCTGTAATATGTTCCTGTCAGGCCTTTCAGTTATTTTTCCTAAGAAATGGTTGGTAAATGCCATAACCCAGTTCCTTGCCCTACTAGAGGTTGTGGACCCATATTTTGTTATTTTTTTTCTTTAATCTCAGGATCAACCGGTTGGATCTGGTGATACCATCTGCCAAGTAAGTAGGAAACCATACAATACAATGCAACACCTGGATATTAAATACATATTTTCACCTCTTCTCTAAAAAGCTGACTTGGTCTGATAACTTGTCTTTTTATGTTCTAACCAGGATCCACCGGAAGCCCCTGGCAATAATAATTGCCAAGTAAGTAATAAAGGGAGGTAACAGAGATAAAATAGAAATAATCTGAGCTGAGTTCATTGGCTTTATACAGTTGCTTCTATAATTGACTTTATTCTTATTCTTATTCAGGAGCAGCCAGAGAAGATCTCAGGCCCTGGGATAGAGACCTACCAGGTAAGCATAAGAGTGGGAGAATGATGGCAAATACAAATGGCAATCTATAGTGTTTGGAAGCTTGTATTTATGCTTCTTTACAAACAGAAATAATACAACCTGCAATATCACTGTCTTTCCCTTTCTCAACCAGGAGCAACCAGAGAGCCCTGATGGCGACAGCTTTCAGGTAAGGAGAAAAAGCTTCCCTAGGAAGGGGAATCCATCCCATATAACATGTTTAAATGACACGTTTAAGCCCTCAATGAGATGGTTGATTAACTGTATTTCTATTTACCAGGCGCCTCTGATGGAAACTGGCGACACCAGCCAGGCTGAGCCCTCAGTAGAGGAGCTGGGCGAGGAGGAGGAGGAAAACACTGAGCAGGTTTGAGCTGAATTTAATATTTTTTCTCTCAATATATCATTAGACCATTTTAAACCTCCGAGCAGCCCCCAATCCCACCACATCATGCAAACTCTTATGTAGGCCCCATTCCACTCTTACCTGAATGTAACAAGTGCTCAGTGGGGCAGTTGGTCACCACTTTTTGCCTCCGTGACAGCCTCTCAGACCTTCCACATCTCTCATTGCCCCTCTAGAACATTCAGACTAAAGCCAAGATGCAGGAAGGCTTCACTATACATAGTCCTGCAATCAGAGCAATGAGGGGTATAAAAGAAAGGACCCTGCAAAACATAAGCATCAACATAGTAAATTAGGTTGAAAAAAACGACACACATCCATCAAGTTCAACCTTAATGCCTATATATAACCTGCCTAATGGCCAATGGGGGGTGAGGCCCAAACGGCTGCTGTAGCGCTGGCTTACATATCCACCTTACCAAATGGGTTTTCCCACTGGGCACCGACTGGCGCCAGGTAACCAATACAAAAATGAAAGGTACCATTCCAGGTAGCGGATATTCTGTAGCCCCAGCATTTTCTATCTAAAGAACAAGTATTTGTCTGTAGATTTAATCTTATTTCAACTATTTCTAAAATGTTTCTCTATTTTTTCAGTGCTCCATCAGAAAACTGATCAGGGGAGTATGCTGCATATGTTTCCCTTGTGTGTCCTTCCTCTAAACAAGCCACCGCCCTCCCACCCCCTCCTTCCACCTTAGCCCCGCCCTTCCACCCCTCCTTCCAAGCCCCCTCCCTCCCCTTCCTTCCATCCCATGCCCTCCCACCCCTTCCTTCCAAGCCCCCTCCCTCCCACCCCTTCCTTCCATCCCCCTCCCTCCCACCCCTTCCTTCCAAGCCCCCTCCCTCCCTCCCACCCCTTCCTCAAAGCCCCCTCCCACCCTTTCCTTCCATCCCCCTGCCCCCCCACCCCTTAATTCCAAGCCCCCGCCGTCCCATCCCTTTCTTCCAAGCCCCGCCCTCCCACCCCTTTCTTACAAGCCCCGCCCTCCCACCCCTTTCTTACAAGCCCCGCCCTCCCACCCCTTTCTTACAAGCCCCGCCCTCCCACCCCTTTCTTCCAAGCCCCGCCCTCCCACCCCTTAATTCCAAGCCCCACCCTCCCACCCCTTAATTCCAAGCCCCCACCCTCCCACCCCTTCCTTCCAAGCCTCTTGGCCAGTGGAGCAAGCAGTGCTTGGGGTTAGGTTCTTGGACCTTCCCTAATCCAGTAGCCAGCAATCCGGTGTCACGAATTTCATGAGGGCGGAGCTCAGTTGTGAGAATTGTCTATTTACATACAGTAATAACCCACAATATAGAGGAGAATATAGAGGATTAAGTGGAGTTCAGACAAAATCTGTAAAACAGGCAGAGGTCGGGTCAGGTAGATTTCTGGCAAATAGGCCCGGATTTGTGAAGAGGCCGGCCAAAAGGCCCAGGCCTAGGGCGGCAGAAATCTGGGGGCGGCATGCCACCCCGCCGCACCAAAATCTTAAAATTCTTGTTCCCATACGGAGCAATGGGAATGACTTCTCCCCACTGCTCCTTATGCAAGTCTGGCTTACCGCACAAGCGCGCACTCACAACTCCCCCCCTGCTGTTCGCACATGTGCGAGCAAACACCCCCTCCCCCTGTTCGCGCACACATGCGCAAAACGGGGGGGGGGGGGCGTGCGACCAGGGGCGGCCTTGGGGCGGCCAGTTTGGAAATCCGGCCCTGCTGGCAAATCCGGGAATCAGACAGAGGTCAGGTCAGGCAGAGTTCTGGCAAATCTAGGAATCAGGCAGAGTTCTGGCAAATCTAGGAATCAGGCAGAGTTCTGGCAAATCTAGGAATCAGGAAGATTTCTGGCAAATCCAGGAATCAGGCAGAGTTCTGGCAAATCTAGGAATCAGGCAGAGTTCCGGCAAATCCGGGAATCAGGCAGAGTTCCGGCAAATCTAGGAATCAGGAAGATTTCTGGCAAATCCAGGAATCAGGCAGAGTTCTGGCAAATCTAGGAATCAGGCAGAGTTCTGGCAAATCTAGGAATCAGGCAGAGTTCTGGCAAATCTAGGAATCAGGCAGAGTTCTGGCAAATCTAGGAATCAGGCAGAGTTCTGGCAAATCCAGGAATCAGGCAGAGTTCTGGCAAATCTAGGAATCAGGCAGAGTTCTGGCAAATCTAGTAATCAGGCAGAGTTCCGGCAAATCCAGGAATCAGGCAGAGTTCTGGCAAATCTAGGAATCAGGAAGATTTCTGGCAAATCCAGGAATCAGGCAGAGTTCTGGCAAATCTAGGAATCAGGCAGAGTTCCGGCAAATCCAGGAATCAGGCAGAGTTCTGGCAAATCTAGGAATCAGGAAGATTTCTGGCAAATCCAGGAATCAGGCAGAGTTCTGGCAAATCTAGGAATCAGGCAGAGTTCTGGCAAATCTAGGAATCAGGAAGATTTCTGGCAAATCCAGGAATCAGGCAGAGTTCTGGCAAATCTAGGAATCAGGCAGAGTTCCGGCAAATCCAGGAATCAGGCAGAGTTCTGGCAAATCTAGGAATCAGGAAGATTTCTGGCAAATCCAGGAATCAGGCAGAGTTCTGGCAAATCTAGGAATCAGGCAGAGTTCTGGCAAATCTAGGAATCAGGAAGATTTCTGGCAAATCCAGGAATCAGGCAGAGTTCTGGCAAATCTAGGAATCAGGCAGAGTTCCGGCAAATCCAGGAATCAGGCAGAGTTCTGGCAAATCTAGGAATCAGGCAGAGTTCTGGCAAATCTAGGAATCAGGAAGATTTCTGGCAAATCCAGGAATCAGGCAGAGTTCTGGCAAATCTAGGAATCAGGCAGAGTTCCGGCAAATCCAGGAATCAGGCAGAGTTCTGGCAAATCTAGGAATCAGGCAGAGTTCCGGCAAATCCAGGAATCAGGAAGATTTCTGGCAAATCCAGGAATCAGGCAGAGTTCTGGCAAATCCAGGAATCAGGAAGATTTCTGGCAAATCCAGGAATCAGGCAGAGTTCTGGCAAATCTAGGAATCAGGCAGAGTTCCGGCAAATCTAGGAATCAGGCAGAGTTCCGGCAAATCTAGGAATCAGGAAGATTTCTGGCAAATCCAGGAAACAGGCAGAGTTCTGGCAAATCTAGGAATCAGGAAGATTTCTGGCAAATCTAGGAATCAGGCAGAGTTCTGGCAAATCCAGGAATCAGGCAGAGTTCTGGCAAATCCAGGAATCAGGCAGATGTCGGGTCAGGCAGAGTTCCGGCAAATCCAGGAATTAGGATCAAACACAGAAGTCAATGAAATGACAGTAAATTATAAGCGGCAGCTAGGCTTGTAACCAAGCAATGACTGCAGCCTTCAGCGCCCATTTAAACCTTAATTTTGGCGTCAATTCGTCCACAGAGGTGTGTGCGTGTTACCGCTCCCAGCGCCTTACATCCAGTTAGCCGTAGCACCGCAGCCACTCGGCCCAACACTCTGTACCAACTAACTGACCCAGACCCTCTATAGCCCCCAGTTATAGACACCGGATTGCTGGGGATCTTTACTTTGGTCTCTACCCCTTCCTTCCACCCAAGCCCCCACCGTCCCACCCCTTCTACCCAAGCCCCGCCCTCCCACCCCTTCTACCCATACCTCCGCCCTCCCACCCCTTCTACCCAAGCCCCCATGCTCTCACCCCTTCTATCAGCCCTGATCCAGGGAGTAAAACCGATTGCCGTTTCTAGGGGTCAGGAAGGAATTTTTACCCTCAGTGCAAATTGGCCAAAGCGCTTGGGGATTTTTTGCCTTTCTCTGGATCACGGCTGTTAGAAAAGCCCCACCCCCACTTACCTATTTTTTTTGTTTTAGGTTTCTCATGGTTGGTTTAATACAAAACCAAATAAACATGACATTCTGCATTAAAACATGTTTACAGCGTATCTATTTGTGGTGGTCTTGCTGATTTCCCAGGGGGGTGTAGGAAAGGGGGTACATATTGCTATTAAGAGGTTTGATATAGAACCACGGGGGGGGAGGGGGAGTACCTTACACAGAGATGAATAAAAAGATGGTAGGATAATGGGTTCCTGTAGAGCCTCTACCCATCTTCTCCCACGCCCAGCCAGTCACCCCAGACTTTCAAGGGGGTGGGCCAGTGACATCAGGGGGTGGGCCAGTGACATCTGGGGGTGGGCCAGTAACATCAGGGGGTGGGCCAGTAACATCAGGGGGTGGGCCAGTAACATCAGGGGGTGGGCCAGGTTCATCTGGGGGTGGGCCAGTGACATCTGGGGGTGGGCCAGTGACATCAGGGGGTGGGCCAGGATCATCTGGGGGTGTGCCAGTGACATCAGGGGGTGGGCAGTGATGTTTTGGGGCAGGTCTGTGCTGTCAGGGGGCATTTGGAAATCCAGACATGCAATTTTTACCCACTACTGCTTGTTGGGGGTGTAAGGGTGTGAAGCCGGTAACAGAAGCCATTACCCCCATATACAATGAGCCCCTATGTATCCCCCATATACACAAAGGGTAACTAACCTAAACAGGCACTATATACACATAGTAGATATACACCTCCCACCCTGTCCCCCAACTATTCCACCATTTCCAGGTAAACGAGCCCCTAGCAACAACATAGCTGCTGAAATTCCAAATGAGAGACCTGCTGAACAAAAAGCCATCAGAAATAAAGCTGAAGTATACACTTTAGCGTATATATATATATTTATTTATCAGTTTTAATTATTTTATTTTTTGATTATTAAAAGTTAAGTTTTAATTTTAATTTCATATTGATTCAAAAACCCCGAGAGGCAGAAAGTGGGGTCGGGGCAAATAACTGTCATTCTGTCTGTAGATCAATACTCGCCCTAAGTCAGTTCCTAATCACAAGGAAAGTAATACAATTATATATTATAATATATATTTATAAAACTATAAAATAGAAGAATGTTGAGCCAAGTGCAGGTCAAGGTCAGTTCTGGCCAAAATGGCAACTCTTCCCTTGTTGGGGGGCAAAAGGCTGTTGAGGTTGTTTTAACGAATAGTTGAGGGGCAGCGAGTGTTTCCCTGCAGTGACCAACTGCAACCCCCCTGCATTTGGGATAATGAGGAACCTGCACTTCCCTTTGAGTTCTATGTGAGGGGAAAACGTACATATAGGAGAGAGTTGCAGGGAATAATAGTATGATATGGGGGTTACACTGTGACAGTGGGGGGGGGGCTGGGGGAAAGATGGGGGTATATCTGTGCCTATATATTATACAGTTACATTATGTGCATATATGATATGGGGGTTACACTGTGACAGTGGGGGGGGGGGCTGGGGGAAAGATGGGGGTATATCTGTGCCTATATATTATACAGTTACATTATGTGCATATATGATATGGGGGTTACACTGTGACAGTGGGGGGGGGGGGGCTGGGGGAAAGATGGGGGGTATATCTGTGCCTATATATTATACAGTTACATTATGTGCATATATGATATGGGGGTTACACTGTGACAGTGGGGGGGGTCTGGGGGAAAGATGGGGGTATATCTGTGCCTATATATTATACAGTTACATTATGTGCATATATGATATGGGGGTTACACTGTGACATTGGGGGGGGGGAAAGATGGGGGTATATCTGTGCCTATATATTATACAGTTACATTATGTGCATATATGATATGGGGGTTACACTGTGACAGTGGGGGGGGGGGGGGCTGGGGGAAAGATGGGGGTATATCTGTGCCTATATATTATACAGTTACATTATGTGCATATATGATATGGGGGTTACACTGTGACAGTGGGGGGGGGGGGCTGGGGGTATATCTGTGCCTATATATTATACAGTTACATTATGTGCATATATGATATGGGGGTTACACTGTGACAGTGGGGGGGGGGCTGGGGGAAAGATGGGGGGTATATCTGTGCCTATATATTATACAGTTACATTATGTGCATATATGATATGGGGGTTACACTGTGACAGTGGGGGGGGGCTGGGGGAAAGATGGGGGTATATCTGTGCCTATATATTATACAGTTACATTATGTGCATATATGATATGGGGGTTACACTGTGACAGTGGGGGGGGCTGGGGGAAAGATGGGGGGTATATCTGTGCCTATATATTATACAGTTACATTATGTGCATATATGATATGGGGGTTACACTGTAACAGTGGGGGGGGGGCTGTGGGAAAGATGGGGGGTATATCTGTGCCTATATATTATACAGTTACATTATGTGCATATATGATATGGGGGTTACACTGTGACAGTGGGGGGGGGGGCTGGGGGAAAGATGGGGGTATATCTGTGCCTATATATTATACAGTTACATTATGTGCATATATGATATGGGGGTTACACTGTGACAGTGGGGGGGGGGGCTGGGGGAAAGATGGGGGTATATCTGTGCCTATATATTATACAGTTACATTATGTGCATATATGATATGGGGGTTACACTGTGACATATATTATTATACAGTAAGATATATACTATAGGGACGCTCTAACCAATACAGAATCGGCTGTTAATAGCAATGACAGTTACACATAAACCCAATGAGAATGGGGAATGTTTGTATATTTTTGTTCACTGTGCAAAAACAGTTTTTGGGTGAAGTTCCACTTTAACCCCCTTTAAGTCACTCATATTTCCATGCTTTTAAAGTATAAAGCGAGTCATACTTGTATCTTTAGTAATAAAACCATCCCAAAATGTGTTATTGTTGTAACATCATTTATTAGAAGAGGATATGGATATCAGTACTTGTACCGGGGCACAATTGCTCTGCAGTCTGTACAGATGGTTCAGGCCAGGATCAGCTCTTCATGCAAGATTGGTACCTCCAGCGTCTGTCTCTAAATTGCAAGGAAAGATGCTGCTCTCAATAGCAATTCAGCTTATACATAACTATAAACCCAGTGAGAATGAGGGATGAATGGATATTGGGGAGTTGTATCAGGAGTCAGAACCAGCAGTGCAGGGAAGGGAAAGGGACAGACACAGTGACAGTTACACATAACTATAAACCCAGTGAGAATGAGGGATGAATGGATATTGGGGGGTTGTATCAGGAGTCAGAACCAGCAGTCCAGAGAAGGGAAAGGGACAGACACAGTGACAGTTACACATAACTATAAACCCAGTGAGAATGAGGAATGAATGGGTATTGGGGAGTTGTATCAGGAGTCAGAACCAGCAGTGCAGGGAAGGGAAAGGGACAGACACAGTGACAGTTACACATAACTATAAACCCAGTGAGAATGAGGAATAAATGGGTATTGGGAAGTTGCTTAGAATGAGATTTTCTTTCATTAGGCAAAACACTATAGCAGGAACGATAGTGGGGTGACTGTTACCCCAATGTTTCTATATATCTGTAACCTTGTTATGGGCTAAGGGGGCCCAGCCTGAAGGCCAGTTAGGGGGGGATTTGGGGTGAGTG
This sequence comes from Xenopus tropicalis, assembly GCF_000004195.4. Classification (NCBI taxonomy): domain Eukaryota; kingdom Metazoa; phylum Chordata; class Amphibia; order Anura; family Pipidae; genus Xenopus; species Xenopus tropicalis. Next base: position 5,474,869 of record NC_030679.2, read on the forward strand.
CTTATTTGTGCCCTGGGTACCCCTGGAACTATAGCAGGGTGACTGTTACCCCAATGTTTCTATATATCTGTAACCTTGTTATGGGCTATAGGGGTCCAGCCTGAAGGCCAGTTAGGGGGAGATTTGGGGTGAGTGCTTATTTGTGCCCTGGGTATCCCTGGAACTATAGCAGGGTGACTGTTACCCCAATGTTTCTATATATCTGTAACCTTGTTATGGGCTAAGGGGGCCCAGCCTGAAGGCCAGTTAGTCGGGGATTTGGGGTGAGTGCTTATTTGTGCCCTGGGTACCCCTGGAACTATAGCGGGGTGACTGTTACCCCAATGTTTCTATATATCTGTAACCTCACAGGTTTATATAGTGTTACAAACTGTTTTCAGGGGGTAGGGGGGGAAGTTCAGTAATACTTACTCTCTGTGATTGTCATGGTAACTGGATACTCCCACCAGGTAATAATCAGGGTCTGCGTCCCACCTCAAATACTCATCGAATTGATTGACATATCCACTCCACGTGCACAAGCGATCAACTGGCACCTCCCCCTGGCAACAGAGAAACTGCCACCTGTGGGAGATTCCATTGGGGGTGTTATTGCCGGCATGGGAGTCCAGCCTCTAAAGAGCTGTAAGTGTGAGGTTGTGCCAGTCCATTTGGTACGGCTGGTGACATCATAGCGGTAGTGCCGCATAATAACAGAATAATAATTTGTTTTTATAAAGGGACCCTGCCATGATATTTATGGGGCACTTATTATTTCTAAATGACCCTGTTACACAGCAAATAATTCCCTCTGCCATTTAACCTTTTATTCTTGAACCAACAAATGTATTTGTACCTGTAATATTGGTGTGTAGGCGCCATCTCAGTGCATTGTGCCTGAGTCTGAGCTTTCAGCCAGCGCTACACATTAGAACTGCTTTCAGCTAACCTATTGTTTCTCCTACTCCCATGTAACTGGAGGAGTCCCAAGCCGGACTTGGATTTCTTACTATTGAGTGCTATTCTGATACCTACTGGGAGCTGCTATCTTGCTCCCTTCCCATTGTTCTGCTGATCGGCTGCTGGGGGTGAGGGGGGGGGGGGATATCACTCCAACTTGCAGCGCAGCAGTAAAGCGTGCCTGAGTCTGAGCTTTCAGCCAGCGCTACACATTAGAACTGCTTTCAGCTAACCTATTGTTTCTCCTACTCCCATGTAACTGGAGGAGTCCCAAGCCGGACTTGGATTTCTTACTATTGAGTGCTATTCTGATACCTACTGGGAGCTGCTATCTTGCTCCCTTCCCATTGTTCTGCTGATCGGCTGCTGGGGGGGAGGGGGGGGGATATCACTCCAACTTGCAGCGTAGCAGTGGGCAAAGTGCAAAAAGAATGGCCAATACTGGTCTTGCACTTTGCATTGTAAATGAGCCCTATTGTATTGTACGGCCGCTGTCTCGCCAGTAGCGCTTTACCTTCTGTCCTCCCTCTTGTTATCATGATAACTGTCCATTCCAGTCAGAACGGCACCCGATGCGCAGGTGAAGGTAAACTCTTGGTCAAAGTCATTGACGTATCCGGTCCAGTAGCAGAACTTTTGCTCGCTGAATGTGGCCTTGCAGCTGAAATCCCAAACTCGATCCTCCCTCTTATTATCATGGTTACTGGAGGAAAGTCACGATACAGTCAGTATAAAAGTACAGGTATGGGACCCGTTACCCAGAATGCTCCGGTCTTTCTGTAATTTGGATCTTCATATCTTAAGTCTACTGAAAATTCATTTAAACATTAAACAAACCCAATAGGGCTGTTCTGCCCCCAATAAGGGGTAATTATATCTTAGTTGGGATCAAGTACAGCTACTGTTTTATTATTACAGAGAAAAGGGAATCATTTAACCATTAAATAAACCCAATAGGGCTGTTCTGCCCCCAATAAGGGGTAATTATATCTTAGTTGGGATCAAGTACAGGTACTGTTTTATTATTACAGAGAAAAGGGAATCATTTAACCATTAAATAAACCCAATAGGATTGTTCTGCCCCAATAAGGGGTAATTATATCTTAGTTGGGATCAAGTACAGGTACTGTTTTATTATTACAGAGAAAAGGGAATCATTTAACCATGAAATAAACCCAATAGGGCTGTTCTGCCCCCAATAAGGGGTAATTATATCTTAGTTGGGATCAAGTACAGCGCTTATTATTACTGAGAGAATAAAATATATGACAATAACTTTTATTAACAATATATTTTACCTGATAATTAAGCTGATGCTCTGATGATTGGGACACTCGAAATAAAGAGGCTCATCATAGTTGTTGACCCATCTGTTCTCTGGGTTGTCTGCAACAACATAATATGAGCAGGTAATACAGTTTAATATGTTATGTTGTGTATTCAGGGATTCATCTTGTGCTCAGATTTCATCAGATACTCATCTCTTTCTACCCCATTAGCCATTATACACTAATGGGGGGCAGTAATACCTGGGTCAGGGTTATAGGTACAGTATGCTGGTTGGAAGGGTTACTGCCTGCTCTGCTCTCATTTCCCTACAGAAATAGGGGTTGGTAGCACTAGGTAGGTACCTAATATATAGGGGCAGAGACAGGGGAAAGTGTTGGAAGGGTTACTGCCTGCCCTGCTCTCATTTCCCTACAGAAATAGGGGTTGGTAGCACTAGGTAGGTACCTAATATATAGGGATAGAGACAGGGGAAAGTGTTGGAAGGGTTACTGCCTGCCCTGCTCTCATTTCCCTACAGAAATAGGGGTCGGTAGCACTAGGTAGGTACTTAATATATAGGGATAGAGACAGGGGAAAGTGTTGGAAGGGTTACTGCCTGCCCTGCTCTCATTTCCCTACAGAAATAGGGGTCGGTAGCACTAGGTAGGTACCTAATATATAGGGACAGAGACAGGAGAAATCCAGTGCTAGGGGTTTCTGTGTCACCATATAATGGGAGAATACATTGGTTATAGGGAAGAACAGATATCGTTACCTTCAGGATCTGCCCAAATTCCAGCCAATCCCAATAACAGAAGCAAAGTCACTTTCATGGTTGCGAGACTCACGGATCAGTTTGACTTGGTTCCCTTGGTCTCCAGACCAGGCGGATCCAGAGGCTTTTAAAGCTCTCGCCGTTGCCCCATTACTGTACTTATTAACCATCTGCTGGCTACCAGCCCTAATATGGCAACCTTCAGCACTTACATAAAGGCCATTTGTAATCTCTTTCTTTGTGGGATTTGGGAAAATGTCAGCTGCACACGATAGAAAATTGGATCCAACCGTTAAAATTAATTGAGTGCAACAGACTCTATGTATAACTGTCTCATATCAACTAAAGACAGATTAATACAGTATAAAACCTTTCATCACCTCTATATCACACCATTAAGGCTGCGCCAGATGGGCCGTACCCCAACAGATCAGTGCCCGAGATGTGCAGCAAGCCCTGCTAACTTCTTTCATATGATCTGGTCATGCCCCCACATCGCTAAGTTCTGGTCAGCAGTCACTCAATACCTATCAAACAACCTAGCCTTCCCCAATGTGACTGCACCTGAAACCTGCTTGCTAGGAGTCCTAGACAACATAATTGCCCAAAACAGCTCCCGGATACGCTACAGAATATTACTGTTCTATGCAAAAAAAACAGTCGCTATGCATTGGATGGGCCCTACCCTGCCCACCATTACAGCCTGGAAGAATTTAGTGAATGTGGTTGCCCCTCTGTATAAACTCACGTACGAAATTAGGGGCGCACCTGACAAATTTGACAAAGTCTGGGGCCCTTGGTGTGATCTAGAGGGTAACTGAACAATCCTGCTCCCAGTTACATAATAAGCTCCCCAACGTCCTCCCAACCTGTTCTCCCATACCCTGAGTACATAAGTTCAGTAGGGGGATGGATCCAAGATGTGGGAATTACTACCAGTTACACACTCTGTAATGCTATACCTACCCACTCTGTATTGGTAACAAATCCTAAAGGTAGACCTGGAAAAGAAAGACTAATGCGTCTTCCTCATTGCATTGTTAAATGTGATATTTTGTCTTTTGTTTGTATGAAAAGTTAATAAAATACACCTTTGAAAAAAAAAAAAAATTAATTGAGTGATATGTTTTGAAGAGGGGGAATGTTGGATAAAATCTGGAATGACGACAGCCAAAAAAAAAATTGCCAAATAAAATTGCAGCAGAAGCGCAGAGTCGCAATCCGAGCACTGCAGCAATCTGTATAGAGACAGGAATAATAGGTACAAATCAGCTTCAGGGATAATGCATTTACCCTTTTATAGGTGCAACATTGAATCAGGGGCCCCATTCACTGTGTTCCCCCTAATTATTAATGACACTCAGGCTGGGATTCCATGTGGTACCTAGGGGGTTAAATTGGTACTAGGGCTCATTTACTAGCATAGGCGCCCAAATGCAAAAGTGCATCAGTAATTAGCTTTTACCATTCCCCTAAGGGGCATCACCATAATTTCAGAACCAATGATTTATATTTACCCCCTCCAATAGTAAGAAATAGTAAATCAGGCAACCCCCATGGTGCATACTTCCCAATTTTTCCTATTTAGGAGGAGACTGAATTTTGGAGTTTGAGGTATGTGGGGTAGGGGCAGAATAGCATTTGTGGGGCTGGGGGGTATGTGGAGTAAGGGCAATCCCTATGTGCCATATGGTATCTCTTTGTACGGGCTATGAGCAAACTTAGGGGGCTGTTCCTGCTGAATTGTGCTTAGTACAGGGGAATCCCTATGTGCCATAGTTTTATGGTATCTCTCTGTACAGGCTATGAGCAAACTTAGGGGGCTGTTCCTGCTGAATTGTGCTTAGTACAGGGGAATCCCTATGTGTCATAGTTTTATGGTATCTCTCTGTACAGGCTATGAAATATGCAGCTGTGACTGCTGTTGAACCAAATGGTTCTTGCCCCGCCTGTGGGTGGCAGCATTAGGGGATGGGTCAGTGGCCAGTGGGCCCTTACACTATGTCTGTTCAGGGGCCCCAAGCTGACTGTATCCAACCCTGTCCTTTATATTAGCAGAAATGGCTCTACACTACAAGTACATTGCTCACATAAGGCTCATACCATGGAAATCCTTCTAGACAGTGGGGGGGGGGGGGGGGGACAGGGTTGGGAAACAGGCAGCAGGGAGAGTGCTTCTTTGTGCCCTGAGTGAATCTAAATGGTTCAGGTCAGGCGCAGGGGGAACTTGGGGGCCCTGTTGGATTTGAGTATTTATTAATATATGTGGTTGAGAATAATATCCCTAGTGGGGGATTGTATGGGAAGCCGAGTACAAGAAAAAACCATGCTAACCTACCAGTCTGGGCAAACCTGGAAAGAGAGCCAAACCTTCCTTCTCTCCCCTCTGTACCTGTTCTCTCTTCTTTATCTTCCTTTCTACTTTCCTGCCAGGATGTTGATTACACTGCGCATTTCTTGTTCCATGTAAAAAAAGTTAAAAAAAATATATATGGGGGGGGGGGGGGGGCAGTTAATTTGAATCAAACTAAATACACTGCTGAAATGTATTGCCAGTTAGGCGACACTACTGCATATAGAAAACTAAAGAGATAAGTAGATATTTTGTTTGATGAGTGTGAATGCAGTGTAGCCTGCGGCGCCCCTATAGTGTATCTATAAGCCATACACCTCTGTGTCCAATTGTTTCGCTTATTCCGCTCCCCCTCATGATCATTTCCAGGCACACGCGCTCCCTCTGTGTTTGGTCCCTGTGCGCCACTTTGACCGACGCGCGTTTCAATTGGCTGCCTCATCTGGCTCCCCAGCATGTGACGTCTCACAGCGATTCTTATTGGACACCTTGGCCCTTGGGGAATTTAAAGTACACATTACTCCTATATCATATAAACCACATTACAACATGAACCCCTAAACCACTTCAGGTACATAATGCTGAATATCTTTGCCCAATAACTTGAATGGCCGTTCATCTCCAGCCGCCATTTTAGGAGCATTGGCGCTCATTCTTGGAAAACAGTCGTGTGTTCCCCTTGGAAATGTGCCGGGGACAGTCTGTCACTGACTATTCCCTACTATTCTGAGCCTCCATAGGACTCAATAGTTCTCAGCAGCTTAACCCCGGCCCCCCCTTACATACATGTTCCCTCTGACAGGAATCCCTGCATCTTCTTTCCCCTCACAGCTCTCTCTCCTGCTTGTTTGTTTCATCCAAGTTTAAGTCCCGGTAGAGCCGTGTGGGGATTGGATGGGCCGGCAGGAAGTTCAAACTTCAGCTCCCAGTGTATCCAATCAGCACTGTTGGTAAAAGTGAAGCAAGGGAGGGCGGAGGGAAGCTGCACTTCCTGTGTTGTATAAGTCCCGGTAGAGCTGTGTGGGGATTGGATGGGCCGGGAGCTGAAGACTGAACTGCCTCCCAGCCCAGCCAATCCCCCCACAGAACTGTGAGGTAATACAAATACACATTTCTGTGTATAAATCTAACAAGACAAGATCACTGCAACACAAGCATCTGCTGTTGGGCAAGTGACCCATTGGCTGGGCTAGTGAATTAGACATTATAGGTTTCCATAACAATTAATACTGAAGGGTACCACAACTTTCCCGCTCCCAGTCAGCCCGGCTGTTGGTTGAAAGCTGACCAATCACTGGCCGAACATCAGGGAACAGCACTTTAAATCTAGGAGTAAACCCAGTAACTATAGCAACCAATGAGGAATTAGCTTTGGTCAGTTTGGTGCGGCTATAAACATGAAAGCAGACTGATTGGTTTAAACCCAGCGCATAACAGATAAATACTCTGCAACAGATTCTGCAGGCCAAAACACCTCAGATAGTGGCATTGCTGCAAAGGGGAGATACGCTACAATACCAGGCAGCAGATTGCCCTCATACACATCTTAATGTCTGGATCTGACCTGAAGGAGTCTAAGGCAGGAGACTGCAGATAAGCGAGACCCTGCTGCTGTGCTTATAATTAGGCCCTAACAGTGATAGCGACCCTTTAGCCTACTTGGGTGACTTGTAGGAAGGTGAGATACACACAGGGCAAGTAGGAGGCAATAGAAAATGAGTTGCAACAAATCTGCAGCTACAAGTTGCATGTGGAGTTTTGCTCTTACAAACACAATTAGGGTCACAGTGATTAATTCTGCTTCCAGCATCTCCTCCCTCTATCTAACTCAATGTGTGTATCTTCTGTAGGTGTCACCGCCATGTTCCCTTACCTAATGCTCATCGTCCTGCTTATCCGGGGGGCCGTCCCTACCTGGGGCCCTGAGTGGAACCCAGTTTTACCTGTACCCTGATCTCAGCAGGCTGAAGGAGCCTCAGGTAGGGCAGAAAGGCAGAATTTGTACCCCACAGCCTGGCCTGTATGATGTTGGGAGCAGGTGTATAAAGTAGGGACGGCAGACCCAGAAGCTGGAGGGCTCACAAGATGTATAAAGCCACTGGCCAATCCTGCTGCCCAGCTCAGCACACGGCTGACAAAACAACCCAAATTCCACCCCATTCATATCAATGGCCTCGGCCTGGACTAAAGTAACTAAATCAGGGGCACCAGCAAGCCCCTTTAGGGCAATGGCACATACGCCCGGGTCATTTCCAACTCAGCCAACAAAACACTTTCAATGGCATCTCCAGGGCTGGAGTCGAGGGTGCACTCACAAGTCAGGGCATTTTGTTTTCTGAGTGGGAAATTTCCTGTCCTATTGCCCTGTAGCGGTCCAAACACATGGGATGGCATCAGCAGGCAAAACTGCCCCATGGGCAATAGCTGGGGGGGGGTTGCGCATTCTTGTCCCACGCGCCATAAAGAATACTCTGGCCATTACAGAACCTGAAGCCTTAGCAGCTGTACAGCCCCAATATATAATAGGGATTATTGCCCAGTGTTAGTACCTTAATGGTTAAATGATTCCCTTTTCTCTGTAATAATAAAACAGTACCTGTACTTGATCCCAACTAAGATATAATTACCCCTTATTGGGGGCAGAACAGCCCTATTGGGTTTATTTAATGGTTAAATGATTCCCTTTTCTCTGTAATAATAAAACAGTACCTGTACTTGATCCCAACTAAGATATAATTACCCCTTATTGGGGCAGAACAGCCCTATTGGGTTTATTTCATGGTTAAATGATTCCCTTTTCTCTGTAATAATAAAACAGTACCTGTACTTGATCCCAACTAAGATATAATTACCCCTTATTGGGGCAGAACAGCCCTATTGGGTTTATTTCATGGTTAAATGATTCCCTTTTCTCTGTAATAATAAAACAGTACCTGTACTTGATCCCAACTAAGATATAATTACCCCTTATTGGGGCAGAACAGCCCTATTGGGTTTATTTAATGGTTAAATGATTCCCTTTTCTCTGTAATAATAAAACAGTACCTGTACTTGATCCCAACTAAGATATAATTACCCCTTAATGGGGCAAAACAGCCCTATTGGGTTTAATTACTGTTTAAATAATTTTTATTAGTAGACTTAAGGTAGGAGATCCGAATTACGGAAAGACCCCTTATCTGGAAAACCCCAGGTCCTGCGCATTCTGGATAATGGGTCCCATACCTGTAACAGCGATGCCCGTGATATAAAATCCAATCCCCGTTAGTGAAAAGAACCAATAACTACACAAACACAAGCGGAACATTCCATTTCCTTTATTATATGCACATCCCTTTGGTCAATGGCAACAATGAAATGTACAAAGCTGTTTATAAATAACAATAAGTCAGAGGCAATGAGAGGCCGGGCCGGCGTATTTATCATCACTATACCCCGTGCCCATTGGTGCTCAGATCCCCATAGGCCTCAGTGGTACCATCTCGCTCTTAGTGGTCACTTTACTGAATTGGGGGCACTGCTAAATATGATACATCTAAAGCAGTGACAAAATGTATGTTCTAGAGTTGTTCTAGACTCAGGTCCCTTTCTTTCTTTTGCAGAGGGTTAAGAACGACTTTTTCAATAGATTTGGGCAATAGTGAGAAGGATTTTGAGTGGGGGGGTCACTTTACTGAATTGGGGGCACTGTTATACAGGATACATATAAAGCAATGACCAAATGTATGTTCTAGAGTTGTTCTAGACCCAGGTTCCTTTCTTTCTTTTGCAGAGGGTTAAGAACAACATTTTTTGTTTTTTTTAGATTTGGGCAATAGTGGGAAGGATTTTGAGGCCAAAGCCTATGCAAATATGCTGCAATGTAAATGTTACCCATAAGGCAATGGGGAGGGGCTTGCATAAATTATGGCCTGCTATAGGAGTTATGGATGAAAATGCTTATTAGTAACGAGCAGCCCTTGTTTATTCCCCGGTGCCCCAAACACTGCCCTAGTACTAATAAACCACTGTGCCTTTTGAGGTTTACTTGCCCTTTAATGCAGATACAACCAACCATATTAAAGGACGGGGAATTTCTAAGGGACCACGCATGCAAAAATACAACTTGCTCTTGTACTCTGTACCCCTCCCGGGGACCCTAGGTACCCCCGCGTGGTATTGCCCCAACATGGGCCAATCAGAGAAGAGCAACTTGCATTAAGGCATTTGTGGTCGTATTACCCAGCGCCTTGCAGCACATATATTTGTGTAACGTGTACAATACATGTAGCAGCAATAACACCCGGTGCTGCTGGGAAATCCATTCTTACAATATCTGAGTTCTCTTGTGAATTTCTTCCACCAAGTTCTGTCTGGCAACATCAACCTGTAAAGAAATTGGGGGAAAAAAACTCAAATAGTTAATTCTCCAGACAATTAGGGGCACATTTACCCACTTTAAAGGGGAAATTAATCCCATCACGGTTTTCTATTTCACCCGCTTTCAAGGGGCAGTTAATCACATCATTGTTTTCTATTTCACACACTTTCAAGGGGAAGTTAATCCCATTATTGTTTTCTATTTCACCCACTTTCAAGGGGAAGTTAATCCCATCACTGTTTTCTATTTCACCCATTTTCAAGGGGAAGTTAATCCCATTATTGTTTTCTATTTCACCCACTTTCAAGGGGAAGTTAATCCCATCACTGTTTTCTATTTCACCCATTTTCAAGGGGAAGTTAATCCCATTATTGTTTTCTATTTTACACACTTTCAAGGGGAAGATAACCCCATCACTATTTTCTATTTCACCCACTTTCAAGGGGAAGTTAATCCCATTATTGTTTTCTATTTCACCCACTTTCAAGGGGAAGTTAATCCCATCACTGTTTTCTATTTCACCCATTTTCAAGGGGAAGTTAATCCCATTATTGTTTTCTATTTCACCCACTTTCAAGGGGAAGTTAATCCCATCACTGTTTTCTATTTCACCCATTTTCAAGGGGAAGTTAATCCCATTATTGTTTTCTATTTCACCCATTTTCAAGGGGAAGTTAATCCCATTATTGTTTTCTATTTTACACACTTTCAAGGGGAAGATAACCCCATCACTATTTTCTATTTCACCCACTTTCAAGGGGAAATTAATCCCATCACGGTTTTCTATTTCACCCGCTTTCAAGGGGAAGTTAATCCCATTATTGTTTTCTATTTTACACACTTTCAAGGGGAAATTAATCCCATCACGGTTTTCTATTTCACCCATTTTCAAGGGGAAGTTAATCCCATTATTGTTTTCTATTTTACACACTTTCAAGGGGAAGTTAATCCCATCATTGTTTTCTATTTCACCCATTTTCAAGGGGAAGTTAATCCCATTATTGTTTTCTATTTTACACACTTTCAAGGGGAAGATAACCCCATCACTATTTTCTATTTCACCCACTTTCAAGGGGAAATTAATCCCATCACGGTTTTCTATTTCACCCGCTTTCAAGGGGAAGTTAATCACATCATTGTTTTCTATTTTACACACTTTCAAGGGGAAGATAACCCCATCACTATTTTCTATTTCACCCACTTTCAAGGGGAAATTAATCCCATCACGGTTTTCTATTTCACCCGCTTTCAAGGGGAAGTTAATCACATCATTGTTTTCTATTTCACCCGCTTTCAAGGGGAAGATAATCCCATCATTGTTTTCTATTTCACACACTTTCAAGGGGAAGTTAATCCCATTATTGTTTTCTATTTTACACCCTTTCAAGGGGAAGTTAATCCCATTATTGTTTTCTATTTTACACACTTTCAAGGGGAAGATAATCCCATCACTATTTTCTATTTCACCCACTTTCAAGGGGAAATTAATCCCATCACGGTTTTCTATTTCACCCGCTTTCAAGGGGAAGATAATCCCATCATTGTTTTCTATTTCACACACTTTCAAGGGGAAATTAATCCCATCACGGTTTTCTATTTCACCCATTTTCAAGGGGAAGTTAATCCCATTATTGTTTTCTATTTTACACACTTTCAAGGGGAAGTTAATCCCATCATTGTTTTCTATTTCACCCATTTTCAAGGGGAAGTTAATCCCATTATTGTTTTCTATTTTACACACTTTCAAGGGGAAATTAATCCCATCACGGTTTTCTATTTCACCCGCTTTCAAGGGGAAGTTAATCACATCATTGTTTTCTATTTTACACACTTTCAAGGGGAAGATAACCCCATCACTATTTTCTATTTCACCCACTTTCAAGGGGAAATTAATCCCATCACGGTTTTCTATTTCACCCGCTTTCAAGGGGAAGTTAATCACATCATTGTTTTCTATTTCACCCGCTTTCAAGGGGAAGATAATCCCATCATTGTTTTCTATTTCACACACTTTCAAGGGGAAGTTAATCCCATTATTGTTTTCTATTTTACACCCTTTCAAGGGGAAGTTAATCCCATTATTGTTTTCTATTTTACACACTTTCAAGGGGAAGATAATCCCATCACTATTTTCTATTTCACCCACTTTCAAGGGGAAATTAATCCCATCACGGTTTTCTATTTCACCCGCTTTCAAGGGGAAGATAATCCCATCATTGTTTTCTATTTCACACACTTTCAAGGGGAAGTTAATCCCATTGTTGTTTTCTATTTTACACAGGGAAGTTAAACACGTTATTGTTTTCCAAGAATGAGCAGCAATGCTCCTAAAATGGCCGCTGGAGCACTTCCTGTTTGGGAAAAATAAAGAGGATTTATGAACGGCCATTGAATATAACATATAATATTTAGTCTGCTCACCTCTTCTCTTGTAGCAACCACTCTCAGCTTCACCACCCCATCCTTCAGCTCTTGCTCCCCAATAATGGCCACCAGTGGAATGCCTGTTTCCTCACAGTACTGCAGCTGATTGAGTAACTTGGGGTTCTTCTTATACAGCATTTCTGCCTGTGAGGGTGTCAGCACACAGTTTAGTTAGCAGGGCCCCCTTCTACTTGTTGTATCCTACAGGAATAAGGGTCTCTCAAACATCGGTACATTCACTTCCGTTTATGAGTGGGAACCAGGGCCGCCATCAGACACTTTAGGGCCCTGTACAAGTTATATATATGGGGCCCCCCATAAACACAAGCACATAGTACCAACATTTCAGCCCCGCCCCTTGTGTGCACAATAGTAAAGCTGATGTTACTCTATAATAAGCAGTTCATATAATTGATTAATGTGCTAATAATTCAGTCAGTTTATAGGGGGTCAGTGGGGTTTGCCCTAAGTTTAACCCCTTCCCACCTACCTGCCCCTCCTCTGTATGGTCATAGCTTGATATGGAAGTTATATAAACTGCGTAAGTTTAGAGGCCCAATGATATCGCTGTGGGACCCAATAACCAGTCAGTAGTAGTACATACATACATACATACATACATACATATATATATATATATATATATATATATATATATATATTATATAGCAAAAATAATGAATGAGCTAATAAGTCAGTATTTTAATTGGGGGTCAGTGGGGTTTATATGTAAGTTTCTTTGAAAGTAACATACGTTTTTGTATTACAAAACATAAATTGGGTAAGCCTAGGGGCCCAATGATGTTGCTGTGGGGCCCAATAACTAGTCAGTAGTAGTACACACACACATATATATATATATATATATATATATATATATAATATATATATATATAGTAAAAATAATGAATGAGCTAATAAGTCAGTATTTTAATTGGGGGTCAGTGGGGTTTATATGTAAGTTTCTTTGAAAGTAACATACGTTTTTGTATAAGTTACATAAATTGCGTAAGCCTAGGGGCCCAATGATGTTACTGTGGGGCCCAATAACCAGACAGTAGTAGTTCATATAAACAGTAGTTCATATAAATGAATGTGCTAATAAGTCAGTACTTTAATGGGGGGGTCAGCGGGGTTTATACATAAGTTTCTTTGAAAGTAACGTTAGTTTTTGAATAAGTTACTTAAATTGCGTAAGCCTAGGGGCCCAATGATGTTACTGTGGGGCCCAATAACCAGTCATTCCCCTACTGGAAAGTTCATGTAGAAAAATAGCTCCCAATGCAAACAGCTGACGTCACTCGATAATAATCAGTTCATATAAATACTGGCTGACTTATTAGCTCATTAATTATTCATTGTAATTATTCATTACAATGAATAATTAATGAGCTAATTAGTCAGGTCATTGGGGGTCAGTGGGATTTCCTTCAGTTATTAACTCATTGGGGGTCAGTGGGGTTTGTCCCTTGTCCCTTACGTTCCTGGACAAGTTACGGCGTTTTCTAGGCAGTTTTTGCGTAAGTTAAGTAAAATGCGTAAGTTTTGTCCTAACTTTATACGTACAGTAACTTACACAATTTCCATAACATTTGAGGCCCACTTAATGAAGATAATTTCACTGGGCCGGCACAGCTGTACCCCCTCTTCCCACCCCCCCGATGAACTATGCACCAAATCCCCCCCTGTCTTTATTTACCTTGATCCCAGCATTCCACAGTTCCGATATCAACTTCATCCTTTCTTCCAGGAGTTTTTTCTGGGCCGCGGCAACCAGTACTTGAGTCTCTGTGGTCCGGATTTTCTCTTCTGAGGCCTGAGGAGATAATATCAATGTGCCAAGTCGTTATAGATTTTCTAAAATGAGACTGAGGCTGGGGAAGCCTTGGGAGCCCAACCTGGGAGCTTCAGAAAGACTACTACAGTTTATATAATTACCCACGGGGGAAGCCATCCAAGCTGGGAAAAATGGCGAAAAGCTACAGGTTAACTAGCAGACAACAGATCAGCTCTGTAGAATACAATGGTGTTTTACAAAGTGTATCTGATATCGGCTATGTAACCTGTGCCGTTTAGCCCTATTTCAATTTGAATAGCTACCCCCATGGCTTCAAAGCAGCTTTGTTTATAGAAGCTATAGGTGTCTTTCATTTGTTGGTGTTTCTTAAAAGGACAAGTAAACCCCACACACAAAAATGTGATCAATACACAGCCTCTTTGAAAACTTTCAATACCTGCCACTCTAGCTGTTCAAAGGTAAATAGTAAGGCTGCAGCATCCCCTTAATCCCTTAGCTTTCCTTCTCCTCCTGTAACCCACTTGGCCCCTCCCTCAGGAATTAGCATTGGCTGTTGGCTAGTGGGCATGCTCAGTTCGTCTTAGCTCAAATTACTAAACACGCCCTGCAGTCTAGCAGCCAATGGCATTGCTGCCTCTCCTGAGCTCAGCTTAACCATTACAGTGGGCACAATTACATCAAAGGAAGTTCTGCCTGTGTAAGCCTGCATTCCTGATTAAATTTACGCTGAATAAGGGATTAAATTCACGTAACTGATGATGTGTCGGAGGGAAAATGGCCGCCGGGTGAAAACTGCTATTTGCTTTAGGAGACTTACCTCTGCTTTCTGTTCCATAATGGAAAATATCCGCTCGATTCCGATACTGACTCCCACACAGGGGACTTTCCTCCCCTTAGGATCGAACATTCCCACTAATCCATCATATCGGCCTCCTCCTGCCACACTGCCCACACTGACTGCCTCCTCCGCGTGGTCATTCTGCTGCTGGGGCTCATTCTGTACCAGGACGGCTTCATAAATGACGCCCGTGTAATAGTCCAACCCCCGGGCCAGGCTCAAGTCAAATGAAACCTGAATAACATGGTGAGAATAGGTCAATAGGCTAATGGGCCTGCAGATAGAGGAAAATCAGCCCCGTGGGGCATTAGCCTAAAACATGAGCCACAATAACACCAGGATATATATATTTATTTCAACAGGGGGCGCATTAGTTATTATAATACACAAGTCTCGGTGAGTCATGTGACAGAAATGACATCATTAAGCACCGCCTATAAGGATATCATTAACAGGATATTCACGGCTCTTGTGTATTATATAGTGAATAAAGTACCCCCTATTGTTAGAAATAAGGATATTAAAGGTTACCAAGGAGCTCCGTGACCATATAAAAAGGCACGAGTTGGAAGGCCAAGTGCTTTTATACAGGTCATGGAACTCTAAGGTGACTTTAACAGGGGGCACTTTAGTTATTATAAAAGTCTCAGTGAGTCATGTGACAAATGACATCATTAAGCACCGCCTACAAGGATATCAGGATATTCATGGCTCTTGTGTATTATTTGAATATAATCTACAGTTTGGTCATTTCCCAAACTTTAATAGGTCCCTTAACATAATATAAACTGCCTGCTGGTTATGTATTCATTCTGGGGGTATAGTTCCCCTTTAAGTTTGTGTTTTCCCATCACATACCTTATCAGTCACGGCAAATAACTCCAGGTACTGGAAAAGGGTCTTCATATCACTTAACCCTTCCAGGGCCAGCTTGTTTTGGGACAGTTTGGGGTCGTTTATCAGCTGCTCTATGAGATCCAACCCTCCTGCCAATGAAACGATGAGAATCAAAATAGGAATGTACATGAAGTTCCCTATAGGCCACGCTGGGAGTTTCTCACTGATAGGGCTCGTTAACTCTAATGATGCACATTACTATCTGAGGATTATTTACAGACTCCAGATAAACTGAATGCCTCATCATTTTGCTAATTTAGCCTGGGGTCAGACAGGAGAGTGTCTCAGAGTACAGTAGTATCGAGTAGCACTGCTGGCTCCTTACTCTGACCGATGCCAAACAAATATGTATATATAACCTACCCATACGCTACATACAGTATAGACCTACCCCAACAGCCCAATCGGAACAACCTCTGGACAATTAATCTAGATGTTACCATTTCAAGGGGTTGTTCACCTTTGAGTTAACCTCTAGTATGATGTAGAGAGCGCTATACTGAGACAATTTGCAGTTGGTCTTCATTTTCTATTACTATAGAAAGTATTTTACTTTTTGGTCCACAGCTCTCCAGTTAGGAATTTTAGCAGCTAACTGGTTGCTAGGGTTCAGTTTACCTTAGTAACTAGGGAGTAGCTTCAGGTAGTTTGGCAAACTTGTCAAATGAGCAGATCTTACCGTGTATGGCCAGCTTAACTACCCCCCCTCACAGCTGCCACTTACCATTACGCTGAACATAGTCTCCTATCTGGTCGGCAGCCTCAGGGGCAAGGCCCTTCTCACCCACCATTTCATTTTTTACATCCTCCCACGGGGTCTGGAAAGAAAGACAGATTATGATTAATGGGTCTCAGCGTTTGTTCTGCATGTTCCAGTAAGTACTACCCCTGTGCTACTGGCCAGACCTTTCTGCCTGATCCTACAAGTCTCTATCTCGCCAAACTGGAATATATATATCAGTAAATATTGCCCTTTACACCCTTTCCCTTGAGCCGCCATTTAGTGATGGGCTGTGTGCTCCCTCAGAGATCAGCTGACAGGAAGTGATGTAGCTCTAACTGTAACAGGAAGTAGTGTGGGAGCAACAGATAGTTTATATCATATAAAGGAACCTATTAAAGAATCTCCCCAAACTGGAATATATATATCAGTAAATATTGCCTTTTTATATCCTTTCCCTTGAGCCGCCATTTAGTGATGGGCTGTGTGCTCCCTCAGAGATCAGCTGACAGGAAGTGATGCAGCTCTAACTGTAACAGGAAGTAGTGTGGGAGCAAAAGGCAGAACGCTGCCCATTCATTGGCTGATGGGGCCTAGCATGTATGTGTGCCTTGGCTTGTTTGTGTGCACTGTGACTCCTATGATCCCAGGGGGCGGCCCTTAGTTCTTAAAATGGCAGTTTCCTATTTAGGATTACCCAATAGCACATACTACTAAATAAGTATATTTATATGAAAATGGGGGTATAGTTTCCCTTTAATAATAAATATAGGTGTATAGTATCAATCCGTAACTCCTAAGCCAAACTATACATGTTTTACCTTGTCAAGCTTGTCCACCGATGAGCAAATTGTACGGAATTTACTATCTGGAACCCCACAGACTGCAAACATGCCGTCCAGTATCCTCCTGTCATTCACCTGCAAATAGCACACGGAATAGTTACATATGGCCTTAAAGGGGCAGCTCACATTTAAGTTACCCAGTATGTAATAGAATGGCCTTTTCTTAGAAACTTTCCAGTTGGTCTTTATTTTTTACTTCTTATAGTCTGTGAATTATTTCCAGCGTTCAAATGGGGGTCACTGACCCCGGCAGCCAAAACCTATTGCTCTGTGAAGTTACGGTTTTATTGTTGCTTTATATTACTTATCTCCAGGGTCGAACTGGGCCGCCTCGGTGGCTCAGACCCAACCCGTCGGCACTCCCCCGCCCGCAGGTGTCCTTCCCCTGAGGACTTCGGGCAGTGGCTGGGGCCTCTGTTGGGGGGACCCCCTGGGCAGACAGCCCCGGTGGGCCCTTCACCCCCCAGTCCGACCCCTGCTTATCTCTCTATTCAGGCCCTTTTCTATTCATATCCCAGTTGCTCATTCAAACCACTACCTGGTTGCTAAGGAAAACAAGAACCCAGCAACCAGAAAACGTCTGAAATCGCAAACTGGAGGGCTGCTGAACATAAAGGTTAATAAACCAATAAAACAAAAAAATGAAGACCAATTGCAAGTTGTCTCACCACTGTCTACATGACATGAAGTTGGCCACATCTTGGACCAGTGAGGAGACCCAGGAGGTCCGTAGAGGAAGTTCCTTGATCAGTCAGGGCAAGAGCTCTAGCCAATCATGTTGCAAGATATACCAAGGCACAGGGCTAATGTAATGCTTCCTGCCCCTTCTCTATACATTATCTAAATGATTGATTTACTATTACTATTACAATAGAGCAATTTACAGTGTTAAGGTATTTGGTTTAAGGTCAGATAATAAAAATGGATGAAAGGTTATGATTGACCATTTCTAAGAGGGGTCGGGAAATGGTTCTGTAGAATTAGGTATGCCTGTACAGGTATGGGACCTATTATCCAGAATGCTCAGGACCTCGGGTTTTCTGGATAAGGGGTATTTCCGTAATTTGGATCTCCTATCTTTAGTCTTTAAACAGTAATTAAACCCAATAGGACTGTTCTGCCCCGAATAAAGGGTAATTATATCTTAGTTGGGATCAAGTACAGGTACTGTTTTATTATTACAGAGAAAAGGGAATCATTTAACCATTAAATAAACCCAATAGGGCTGTTCTGTCCCCAATAAGGGGTAATTATATCTTAGTTGGGATCAAGTACAGGTACTGTTTTATTATTACAGAGAAAAGGGAATCATTTAACCATGAAATAAACCCAATAGGGCTGTTCTGCCCCCAATTAGGGGTAATTATATATTAGTTGGGATCAAGTACAGGTACTGTTTTATTATTACAGAGAAAAGGGAATCATTTAACCATTAAATAAACCCAATAGGGCTGTTCTGCCCCAATAAGGGGTAATTATATCTTAGTTGGGATCAAGTACAGGTACTGTTTTATTATTATAGAGAAAAAGGAATGTGAATTATTTGATTAAAATGGAGTCTATGGGAGATGATCATTCTGTAATTTGGAACTTTCTGGATAATGGGTTTCTGGATAAGGGGTCCGATACCTGTATAACAAAATTAGAGTTATATCGGGAACGTAGCTATTGTTTATGCACATTTTCTACATAAATCCAACTTAATGAGTTCATGTAAAAAAGGCCAAGACTTACCTTGATAAGAAACTCCCCCAAATCCAACTCGCTGAGTATCTCATGGACAATCTTCAGGCACTCTGCATCGGGAATCATGGGGTCAAACTGGCCAGCGATGTCAAAATCCTGATGTAAGAAGAAAAGTAGCATCAACACCAATGGGGCAGGTGTGTGAAGGCCACGGTAGGGGCCATTGGGGGGGTACAGGGGCCCCTGTGGGCCCCCAGTCCGACCCTGTCTATGAGACTGGAGGCTGGACTTTACTTCACCGAACTATAGCAAGTCTATGTATGCATGTGTATTTATATTATAGCATATAATGAAGTACCCCCTATTCTAAAATATAAGGATATTATTAGTCCCAGAAGAAAGAGAGAAAGATAAGACAAATTTATATTATATTAATATATATATATATATCTATCTATATATCTATATATATCTATATAAAATCAGTGAGTTACAAAGATGAAGTTGAGGATATTATTCCCTCTTACACGCAGATACTCACACATTGGTAGAACTCTCGGTAGCGCCCTCTGGTCATGGCTGGGTTGTCCCGTCGGTAAACCTTGGCGATGTGGTAACGCTTAATGTTGTTTATTTTATTCATAGCCAAGTACCGGGCAAATGGCACCTTGAAGTTCAATTAAGGTCTTTAATAAATACAGCTTTTCTACTTTATGAATTCCATACATTCCAACTATCCAGCTGCTGTACTCTTTGTCTGACAGATAGGCCGCCATCAGTTTTCCTTGGTAACTTGCAATTGGTCTTCATTTTTTATTATTTGTTGTTTTTAATGTATTTAGCTTTTTGTTTAGCAGCTGTCCAGTTTGGGATTTCAGCAGCTGGTTGCTAGGGTAAAATTTACCTTAGTAACTAGACAGTGGTTTGAAAGAGAGATGGGAATATGAATAGAGGAGAGGCCGAAATATAAAGTAATATATATATATATATATAGTAATAAATTGTAACAATGACGATAACATTGTAGTCTCGCAGGGCAATCGTTTTTTGGCTGCCGGGGTCAGTGACCCCCATATGAAAGCTCTTAGCAATGACCTCTCCAAAAGACTTGGACCAGAATCATTAATCGGCTTTAGAGAGAATGGGATTGGGCAGGTTCCCAGTACAGGTATGGGACCTGTTATCCATAATGCTTGGAACCTGGGGTTTTCCGGATAAGGGATCTCAACAGAACAATGGGAAGGGAGCAAGATAGCAGCTCCCAGTAGGTATCAGAATAGCACTCAATAGTAAGCAATCCAAGTCCGGCTTGGGACTCCTCCAGTTACATGGGAGTAGGAGAAACAATAGGTTAGCTGAAAGCAGTTCTAATGTGTAGCGCTGGCTGAAAGCTCAGACTCAGGCACACTTTACTGCTGCGCTGCAAGTTGGAGTGATATCCCCCCTCCCCCCCAGCAGCCGATCAGCAGAACAATGGGAAGGGAGCAAGATAGCAGCTCCCAGTAGGTATCAGAATAGCACTCAATAGTAAGAAATCCAAGTCCGGCTTGGGACTCCTCCAGTTACATGGGAGTAGGAGAAACAATAGCAACAGTAAAGGATACAGTAAGATCATAGCGCAAAGACAGTAGCTCTCCTCCTTGATCTTTGAGGTCATAAATAAGCTTGGAGTCTTCACCATATTTGCCTGTAAGGGTTTCCTGTGTAGTAATTGAGCAAAATCAGCAATTAGTGTAGGTATATGGAAATACAACTGATCATCATAACATCTAAAAACATTTATAAAAAAAAAAAAAACCCAACTGCTCACCTTAAACCTAGCCACAAAGTCAGAAATTATGAATTTTAAAACTTGCAGTATATTTCTTTAAATAGAGCTGACTGTAGCGTGTTCGCCAATTTGCAATTGGTCTTCATTTTTTATTATTTGTAGTTTTTTAGTTATCTAATTTTCAGTTCAGGATAAAATGAAAAAACAGCAGCACTCCGGAAATGTTGTAGAAAAAAGTGACTTTACTCAAGTGCACACAGCAACGTTTCGGGCATAAACCAGCCCTTTATCAAGCCTAGGCTTGATAAAGGGCTGGTTTATGCCCGAAACGTTGCTGTGTGCACTTGAGTAAAGTCACTTTTTTCTACAACATTTCCGGAGTGCTGCTGTTTTTTCATTTTATCCTGGATATTGTTTTACCCTGGCTGAGGGTTCAGCTTGCACCTGGGGCTACAATTAGCTGGTTTGTCCATTGTGTAGCACACCTTAATCAATTTGTTGCTAATTTTCAGTTCAGGCGCTCTCTAGTTTGGAGTTTCAGCAGATATTTGGTTGCTAGGGTCCAAGTTACCTTAGTAACCAGGGAGTGGTTTGGATGAGAGGCTGGTATATGAATAGGGGAGGGGCTGAATAGAAAAGGAAGTTACAAAAAGTAACAATAAAACTGGAGCCTCACAGGGCAATAGGTTTTGGCTGCCGGGGTCAGTGACCCCCCATTTAAAAACTGCACTGAGTTGGAAGAAGATAAATTATTAAATTATTCAAAAACTATAACAAATAAATAATGAAGACCAATTGAAAAGTTGCTTAGAATTGACCATTCTAAAAGTTAACTTAAAGGTGAACCACCCCTGATGTAACGCAAGTATAATAGGCTGCCGAACCTTCAGCTCAAACACAGGAGTATCGATAGTCTCCGCCCCGTGGCGCTTGAAACACTTGATAATTGTGTTGAACACCTTCTCCCGAATGGCCGTCTGTTTTGGGTTATAATCCCTCGTGCCCTAAAATAAAGAGAAACATGGTAATTGTACAAATACATCATTAGTTTAGCAGCCTTTGTGTTACATGATATGTATATTATGTGTTATGATATTTATGGGGCGCTGTTTATCTCTAAATGACACTGTTACACAGAAAATAATTCCCTCTGCCATTTAACCTTTTATTCTTCAACCAACAAATGTATTTGTAGCTGTAATATTGGTGTGTAGGCGCCATCTCAGTGCCTTGTGCCTGAGTCTGAGCTTTCAGCCAGCGCTACACATTAGAACTGCTTTCAGCTAACCTATTGTTTCTCCTACTCCCATGTAACTGGAGGAGTCCCAAGCCAGACTTGGATTTCTTACTATTGAGTGCTATTCTGATACCTACTGGGAGCTGCTATCTTGCTCCCTTCCCATTGTTCTGCTGATCGGCTGCTGGGGGTAGGGGGGGGGGGGGATATCACTCAACTTGCAGCGCAGCAGTAAAGTGTGCCTGAGTCTGAGCTTTCAGAAGGAGCCAGTGCTACACTTTAGAACTGCTTTCAGCTAACCTATTGTTTCTCCTACTCCCATGTAACTGGAGGAGTCCCAAGCCGGACTTGGATTTCTTACTATTGAGTGCTATTCTGATACCTACTGGGAGCTGCTATCTTGCTCCCTTCCCATTGTTCTGCTGATCGGCTGCTGGAGGTGAGGGGGGGGGATATCACTCCTACTTGCAGCACAGCAGTAAAGTGTGCCTGAGTCTGAGCTCTCAGAAGGAGCCAGCGCTACACATTAGAACTGCTTTCAGCTAACCTATTGTTTCTCCTACTCCCATGTAACTGGAGGAGTCCCAAGCCGGACTTGGATTTCTTACTATTGAGTGCTATTCTGATACCTACTGGGAGCTGCTATCTTGCTCCCTTCCCATTGTTCTGCTGATCGGCTGCTGGGGGTGAGGGGGGGGGATATCACTCCAACTTGCAGCGCAGCAGTAAAGTGTGACTGAGTCTGAGCTTTCAGCCAGAGCTACACATTAGAACTGCTTTCAGCTAACCTATTGTTTCTCCTACTCCCATGTAACTGGAGGAGTCCCAAGCCGGACTTGGATTTCTTACTATTGAGTGCTATTCTGATACCTACTGGGAGCTGCTATCTTGCCCCCTTCCCATTGTTCTGCTGATCGGCTGCTGGGGGTGAGGGGGGGGTGATATCACTCCAACTTGCAGCGCAACAGTAAAGTGTAGATTTGTGTAACAGTGGCCTTACACGTGACTTTACCTTTGGTGTCTTAAGTACAAACTTGTGTTTCCCTTCGTCTGTTCCTAGCCGTGCCTTTAGCTCCAGCAACTTTGCGACTTCTTCGGCAATCTGAAAATAAGTGAAAAAAATATTATACCCGAACAAAGCCTGAAACAGGGCTGTACATCAGTTTTTCTCCAACTGCATTTTCTACTCAGGCAGAGAAAAATCAATGTGACTGATGGTTGAACAAGGTTAAAGCCCAGACACTAGGGGAAAAAAGGGGTTGTTCAGCTTTGAGTAGGATGTAGACAGTTATATTCTGAGAAAATTTGCAATTGGTCTTCAATTGTTATTATTTGAAGTGTTTTAGTTATTTCACTTTTGGTTCAGCAGCTATCTGGTTGCTTGGGTCTAAATTACCTTAGCAACCAGGGGGTGGTTTGGATGAGAGATGGGTATATGAATAGGGGGGGGGGGCTAAATAGAAAATAAGTAATAAAAATTAACAATAACAATAAAACTGGAGCCTCACAGAGCAATAGGTTTTGGCTGCCGGGGTCAGTGACCCCCATTTGAAAGCTGCAAAGAGTCAGAGAAAGAAGGCAAATAGTTCAAAAACTATAAAAAAATAAATAATGAAGACCAATTGAAAAGTTGCTTAGAACAGGCCATTCTATAACATACTAAAAGTTTACATAAAGGTGAACCTACCCCTTTAAAGCAGACTCCCCCGTTATACTGAAAACTCAAGGTAAAGTTATTAAGCTGTGCAACCAATATAATAGTTATTATAGGTAATATATATATATATATATATATATATATATATATATATATATATATATATATATAACTGGCACACACTGAGCAGGATGATGAAACACAGACACTGTATTGCAGGACTGCACAGTACCCACTGGGACACTAGGTGGCGCTCTGCAAACACATCCAGTTACAATGTGCTCGAATGACAAAATAAATACATGACTCTTCATTCTACTCAAAGACTGTCATCAGCAAATCAGCAGCCGCCTATGGACCTGGGCCGCCCCTAACTTAGCAATAGCCAATAAGAAATAGGGCCCAGTGAAGAATAAATGTCCCATACACATATGTACCATTTCTAATAAGCAGCGACTTGCTCAGCAGTGTTAATGGGAATATATTTTACAAATTGTTGCAATAAATCATATAGCCCATTAACAGACCCAACCAATCAGGTACAGGAGGGGGAAGATGGGTGCTGTTAGTGTGCTTGGGTAGAGCTGTGTATAAGTATGGGTTTACTTCCCCTTTAATTTGCTGCTCACTGTAGATCCATACACTGTAGATCCATACACACACTGTAGATCCATACACACACTGTAGATCCATACACACACTGTAGATCCATACACACACTGTAGATCCATACACACACTGTAGATCCATACACACACTGTAGATCCATACACTGTAGATCCATACACACACTGTAGATCCATACACACACTGTAGATCCATACACACACTGTAGATCCATACACACACTGTAGATCCATACACACACTGTAGATCCATACACACACTGTAGATCCATACACACACTGTAGATCCATACATACACTGTAGATCCATACACACACTGTAGATCCATACACTGTAGATCCATACACACACTGTAGATCCATACACACACTGTAGATCCATACACTACAGATCCATACACTACAGTGTCAGAGTGAGGTACCGGTTGCAGACAGGCTTATATAACCCCCAACCTTATAAGATAAGAATCTCACTTTGCGGCAATGCAGCTCAGTAGCCTGCCCCCGGCACATGTCTCCCCTCAGCCCCACTGAGTCCCGGACTCAGACCGCCCCCTACCCCAGGCCTAATCCCCGACACCCACCTCTTCCGAGGACGCCTTGTCCTGCTTCAGTTTCCTCACTTTCTCTCCCTGCAGCGTTACCGCCTTCTCCAGTTCAGCTCGATCGGCCATCGTGAGTGACAAGAGAAAGCCGGCAGGGAGACACCGCGCATGCGCAAAGTGCGTTACACGGAACGTTTTCCCCAGTTGTTTCTACGCATGCGCAAAGTGCGTTACACGAAAGACTTTCCCCAGTTCTTTCTACGCATGCGCAAAGTTGTCTGCGTTACACGGAGGACTTTCCCCAGTTCTTTCTACGCATGCGCAAAGTGCGGTACACGGAAAACTTTCCCCAGTTCTTTCTACGCATGCGCAAAGTTGTCTGCGTTACACGGAGGACTTTCCCCAGTTCTTACACGGAAAACTATCCCCAGTCCTTGTTGGCTCGGCGAGTTGCTGAGGTGGGGGGGGCTTGTTTATTGTGTTGCGCCCCAGTTGCTTGCATTACTGCAAGAAACACTATGTTAACGAAATATTTTAATGATTAATAACAATATACACTTCATGACGCTTTTATCTCTTTTGAAAGAGGGGGAGGTTTTTTAATGACCCCAATGTTGTTACTCCCACCAGAGCTTGGGGGAAACAGTAATACCAGGGCTGATATGCTCCCCATATACCCACCTAAGATGGGCAATATCACACTAATTGGACCAATTAGGGCCAAACAATCTAATTAAAATGGCGGGCATAGGCACCACAAGACTGAGGACCGGATCAACAAGCAGATGCAGTCCCCGATCCGACGGTATATTAAACCTGCCCAAGTGTTGGCAGTGAGCGGCCAGTTATCATCAGGCCCGTCAGGGTGCCCATACATGGGCAGGGCCAGATTTCATTCTTGGGCGCCCAGAGACGGTCACCATTCTCCCCCCTCACTGCCTTCACCGTAAGGAACCCCCTACCCAACATCCCCCGGCAGGGCATTCCCCAACCTCACTGCCCTCACCGTGAGGAACCCCCTACCCAACATCCCCCGGCAGAGCATTCCCCAACCTCATTGCCCTCACCGTGAGGAACCCCCTACCCAACATCCCCCGGCAGGGCATTCCCCAACCCCCTCACTGCCCTCACCGTGAGGAACCCCCTACCCAACATCCCCCGGCAGGGCATTCCCCAACCCCCTCACTGCCTTCACCGTAAGGAACCCCCTACCCAACATCCCCCGGCAGGGCATTCCCCAACCCCCTCACTGCCCTCACCGTGAGGAACCCCCTACCCAACATCCCCCGGCAGGGCATTCCCCAACCCCCTCACTGCCCTCACCGTGAGGAACCCCCTACCCAACATCCCCCGGCAGGGCATTCCCCAACCTCACTGCCCTCACCGTGAGGAACCCCCTACCCAACATCCCCCGGCAGGGCATTCCCCAACCCCCTCACTGCCCTCACCGTGAGGAACCCCCTACCCAACATCCCCCGGCAGGTTCCTCACGGTGAGGGGGTTGGGGAATGCCCTGCTGGGGAATGTTGGGTAGGGGGTTCCTCACGGTGAGGGGGTTGGGGAATTCCCTGCCGGGGGATGTTGGGTAGGGGGTTCCTCACGGTGAGGGCAGTGAGGGGGTTGGGGAATGCCCTGCCGGGGGATGTTGGGTAGGAGGTTCCTCACGGTGAGGGCAGTGAGGGGGTTGGGGAATGCCCTGCCAGGGGATGTTGGGTAGGGGGTTCCTCACGTTGAGGGCAGTGAGGGGGTTGGGGAATGCCCTGCCGGGGGATGTTGGGTAGGGGGTTCCTCACGGTGAGGGCAGTGAGGGGGTTGGGGAATGCCCTGCTGGGGGGTGTTGGGTAGGGGGTTCCTCACGGTGAGGGCAGTGAGGGGGTTGGGGAATGCCCTGCTGGGGGGTGTTGGGTAGGGGGTTCCTCACGGTGAGGGCAGTGAGGGGGTTGGGGGATGCCCTGCCGGGGGATGTTGGGTAGGGGGTTCCTCACGGTGAGGGCAGTGAGGTTGGGGAATGCCCTGCCGGGGGATGTTGGGTAGGGGGTTCCTCACGGTGAAGGCAGTGAGGGGGGAGAATGGTGACCGTCTCTGGGCGCCTAAGAGTGAAATCTGGCCCTGCCCATGTATGGGCACCCTGACGGGCCTGATGGTAACTGGCCGCTCACTGCCAACAGTGTTGTACCTGGACCTTGCCCGGAGCTCTCCCCAACAGAAGGCAACTCAAACGGAACAACTGCAGAAAGAACCACCAAGTGACCCACAAGATTTTGTCCATTTCTGGCTCATCCCCAACATGGCGCTGCCGGTAAGGTAAAATCCCTAGCAGTGGCAATGTCTAGCACAACACACCAAATGCCAGGAGTCCTACGTGTTGCTATAATGTTTCATTGTACCATTCTCTTCAATTGTTACTAGAGACCAAATGGTAAAATTTTAATTAGAGTAATTAGAGTTGGGAATAAGATTGAACTAGTGAATGGTTACTTTCCCAACCAAATGTTAAGCATTTTCCCATTTGTTACTGCTATTAGCAAGGGACATTAATATGACACACTCTGCCTTAGGGGAGAGATGAAGATTAGCCCCCACAGTACTTACTAAAAACCAGGCTGGGACCCCCTGACAACAATTATACCCAGCCGGGCTATATGGTACCCGGAGAATCCAACAGCCCACGGAGCTGGCACTTTAGCATGGTTACATAGAATAAATGCAATGAGAGTTCTTCCTCACTTACTGTACCTGTTTGTGCCACTCTCTGTACCTGGTATATTACTAACTCATATACAATATAATTGGCAGCCCAACCGAGACATTAACTACCGGACCACTTATAACCCTTTTTTGCATTGCTCAACGACCTGCTGACCACCAATTATAATGACTGAAATGCTTTTAAACTATTTCTATAGCAATAAAACAGCACTAAGGTTATGCTACAGCGTGATTTATTGGGAGATCAAATAGGTATATGGGTACTGTTAGGTACCGAGGCTCATGTTACGGTGTTACTCATTGGTTGGGAGAGAGGTACATGGCTGTATGGCTGGTCTCCAGGGATTCATTGTTATTTCTCACATGAGTAGTACTTCCATTGTCTGTCCCTGGAGGGAGGGAAAAATGTAAAGGTTATAAAAATGCTCAGTTCTAGAGTTTCTAGTAGGGATAACTATAGTGCAACCAGGCTTCCATATTGTACAGTATGGGGGTACAGCTTGTTATGTGCCCAGAACATTCCTTCTCTGTATATTTGTATTTATACATATGGGTAGGGGGTGCCATAGTGTTTCCCTTAGACAGTACAGTATGGGGGTACAGCTTATTGTGTGCCCAGAACATTCCTTCTCTGTATATTTGTATTTATACATATGGGTAGGGGGTGCCATAGTGTTTCCCTTAGACAGTACAGTATGGGGGTACAGCTTATTGTGTGCCCAGAACATTCCTTCTCTGTATATTTGTATTTATACATATGGGTAGGAGGTGCCATAGTGTTTCCCTTAGACAGTACAGTATGGGGGTACAGCTTATTGTGTGCCCAGAACATTCTTTCTCTGTATATTTGTATTTATACATATGGGTAGGGGGTGCCATAGTGTTTCCCTTAGACAGTACAGTATGGGGGTACAGCTTATTGTGTGCCCAGAACATTCCTTCTCTGTATATTTGTATTTATACATATGGGTAGGAGGTGCCATAGTGTTCCCTTAGACAGTACAGTATGGGGGTATAGCTTATTGTGTGCCCAGAACATTCCTTCTCTGTATATTTGTATTTATACATATGGGTAGGGGGTGCTATAGTGTTTCCCTTAGACAGTACAGTATGGGGGTACAGCTTATTGTGTGCCCAGAACATGCCTTCTCTGTATATTTCTATTTATACATATGGGTAGGGGGTGCTATAGTGTTTCCCTTAGACAGTACAGTATGGGGGTACAGCTTATTGGGGGCCCAGAACATTCCTTCTCTGTATATTTGTATTTATACATATGGGTAGGAGGTGCCATAGTGTTTCCCTTAGACAGTACAGTATGGGGGTACAGCTTATTGTGTGCCCAGAACATTCCTTCTCTGTATATTTGTATTTATACATATGGGAGAACCTGACAACTATTGAATGGGGTAAATTGTAGAAATACTGAAAGTTTCTGTTTAATGACACTTACTCAGTTTGGGTGTTAGTGATACTGTAAACTCCAGCCAAATAATGATTAATTGATGCTTTCCATCTCAGATCGTCATTAAATTTATTAGCATAGTCGCTCAATGTACAGTTTCGGTTAACTAGGAATTCTCCTTTGCAGCAAAGAAACTTCCACCTGTGGAACAATCTAATCAGTCATAGTTACTAGAGACAGGACTGTATCTCTTAGTGAGACTCAGTGTAGAAATGAGCTTTATAATGAACTTTCCTTCCCTTACCTCCTGTCTGACTCCCAGGGATCAAGTTCATTTCCCATTCCACTGAGAACCTGGCCAGTTGGGCAATAGAAGGTAAATCCCTGCCCAATGTTATTGACGTAGTTGCTCCATACACAAGTAGGAACGGAGTTGAATAATCTCTCACAGACAAAATCCCATAGTCGGTCCCACCTCTGACTGTCACGCATACTGTTAATTACACAGGAACAAAACACTAATGTGAGTGGCCCATTACTGGTACTGTCTGCTCCGCTCTCATTTCCCTACAGAAATAGGGGTTGGTAGCACTAGGTAGGTACCTAATATATAGGGGCAGAGACAGGGGAAAGTGTTGGAAGGGTTACTGCCTGCCCTGCTCTCATTTCCCTACAGAAATAGGGGTTGGTAGCACTAGGTAGGTACCTAATATATAGGGGCAGAGACAGGGGAAAGTGTTGGAAGGGTTACTGCCTGCCCTGCTCTCATTTCCCTACAGAAATAGGGGTTGGTAGCACTAGGTAGGTACCTAATATATAGGGGCAGAGACAGGGGAAAGTGTTGGAAGGGTTACTGCCTGCCCTGCTCTCATTTCCCTACAGAAATAGGGGTTGGTAGCACTAGGTAGGTACCTAATATATAGGGGCAGAGACAGGGGAAAGTGTTGGAAGGGTTACTGCCTGCCCTGCTCTCATTTCCCTACAGAAATAGGGGTTGGTAGCACTAGGTAGGTACCTAATATATAGGGGCAGAGACAGGGGAAAGTGTTGGAAGGGTTACTGCCTGCCCTGCTCTCATTTCCCTACAGAAATAGGGGTTGGTAGCACTAGGTAGGTACCTAATATATAGGGGCAGAGAGAAGAGGGAAAGCCTTTGCTATATCCCTGGCGTTACCTTGTGATTTCTTTGATGCTCTGCTGATTTGGACACCGATAAAAAAGAGGTTCATTAAAGTTATTTACCCATCTTGGTGAGATTTCTGCAGGAACAGAATAGGATCAGATAATATATAGATGGCAAAAATAATAATAATAATAATATAATATAACATGTATGGTGGGATATAAGTTAATTCCATGCATCCTGTGGCTCCTTAAAAGGATGACTTTGTACCCATGAGAATTTCTGTCGTGGAACATACTCACATAAAGAAGTAGCTGATCCGAACTGCCATGTAGCCCAACCCATCACATTATTTCAGGGTCGGACTGGGCTGGTACTGGTGGGCCCCGGTGTCCTATACCCAATCGCCATATTGCACCCCTACTGTCCTATCTCCGTCCCCACAATACGCTGAAGATAAGAAAATATATGTACTTGAGGGAGGGGATTGGGCATTTAGAAAGTTACCTTGAGGCGCTGCCCAAACTGCGGCCAACCCAAATAACAGAACCAGCATCGCCTTCATGGCTGCTGAACTGTAACGCACCCAACCTCAGGATCAATTGGGAGACGTCTGGATACAGGTTCCCTGGCCGGTGGGTCTGGAGATTTATAAAGCTTTGTGCTTGCTGCTCCCCTTATATATTAATCAGCACGTGGCGTTCTGGGCCTGGCCCAAATCCAACAAATAAGCCAAGGCCATTTGCAATCATTCTGTGTTTTTCACATGTGAAAATAAAAAAAGAATTGTTTGTGTTTGTAACGAATGGAAAGTCCGATAAAAAATCTCAATGTTCTGAATGAAAAAATGTTCTGAATGAAAAGTAAAGGCCAAGTAATGAAAATAATGTTGGAAAAATACACTGTAATTGTAGCATTAAGTTGGTGAATGGTTGGTATGGTTTACATACATGAACTAAAATGACTTCATTTATTAATGCCCCACAGCAGTCCTGCCCTGCTTTATGGCTGAGTTTCTAGCTATCTGTATAACAGAGCATTCTGTCACAGTGGCACAGATCCTATCTGATCCCCCCATTGTAAGCAGCAGTCCTGCCCTGCTTTATGGCTGAGATTCTAGCTATCTGTATAACAGAGCATTCTGTCACAGTGGCACAGATCCTATCTGATCCCCCCATTGTAAGCAGCAGTCCTGCCCTGCTTTATGGCTGAGATTCTAGCTATCTGTATAACAGAGCATTCTGTCACAGTGGCACAGATCCTATCTGATCCCACCATTGTAAGCAGCAGTCCTGCCCTGCTTTATGGCTGAGATTCTAGCTATCTGTATAACAGAGCATTCTGTCACAGTGGCACAGATCCTATCTGATCCCCCCATTGTAAGCAGCAGTCCTGCCCTGCTTTATGGCTGAGATTCTAGCTATCTGTATAACAGAGCATTCTGTCACAGTGGCACAGATCCTATCTGATCCCCCCATTGTAAGCAGCAGTCCTGCCCTGCTTTATGGCTGAGATTCTAGCTATCTGTATAACAGAGCATTCTGTCACAGTGGCACAGATCCTATCTGATCCCCCCCATTGTAAGCAGCAGTCCTGCCCTGCTTTATGGCTGAGATTCTAGCTATCTGTATAACAGAGCATTCTGTCACAGTGGCACAGATCCGATCTGATCCCCCCACTGAAAGCAGCAGTCCTGCCCTGCTTTATGGCTGAGATTCTAGCTATCTGTATAACAGAGCATTCTGTCACAGTGGCACAGATCCTATCTGATCCCCCCCATTGTAAGCAGCAGTCCTGCCCTGCTTTATGGCTGAGATTCTAGCTATCTGTATAACAGAGCATTCTGTCACAGTGGCACAGATCCTATCTGATCCCCCCCATTGTAAGCAGCAGTCCTGCCCTGCTTTATGGCTGAGATTCTAGCTATCTGTATAACAGAGCATTCTGTCACAGTGGCACAGATCCTATCTGATCCCCCCCATTGTAAGCAGCAGTCCTGCCCTGCTTTATGGCTGAGATTCTAGCTATCTGTATAACAGAGCATTTTGTCACAGTGGCACAGATCCTATCTGATCCCCCCCATTGTAAGCAGCAGCAGTCCTGCCCTGCTTTATGGCTGAGATTCTAGCTATCTGTATAACAGAGCATTTTGTCACAGTGGCACAGATCCTATCTGATCCCCCCATTGTAAGCAGCAGTCCTGCCCTGCTTTATGGCTGAGATTCTAGCTATCTGTATAACAGAGCATTCTGTCACAGTGGCACAGACCCTATCTGATCCCCCCATTGTAAGCAGCAGTCCTGCCCTGCTTTATGGCTGAGATTCTAGCTATCTGTATAACAGAGCATTCTGTCACAGTGGCACAGATCCTATCTGATCCCTTCTCCTCCATTGATTTCAGCTGCTTTTCCCCCAACTCCCTGTGAATGATCATGATATTTTAGGATCTATGTGGGTTCCTCCAGGTACCCCAGTTTCCTCCCACACCCCAAAAACATACAGGCAAGTTCATTGGCTCCTGATAACCCTGCCCTGGTATGGGGGGGCTCATGTAGGGGAATAAACTCTGACAGCGCCATGTAATCTGTAACAAGAGTTACACAAATAAAACATATATTTTTGTTACACGCTGATATACCTACTGCTATATATAGGGAGTGATTGCTATTGACACAGCTGCCCCGGAGAAGGACAAATCATTAAATACACAGAATAAAATAGTCCGACAATAACTGAATGGACCCACATTGTACCCACTGGCTGCAAATATGAACGGTGCCCGGGCTCCCCTCATTCAAATCCTTCTATAAATTGTGGGACCCCAAAATATTTCTACCTGATTGTTGTACTACAGCTTCTCCTTCCACTGCTCCCATCAGCGCCACTTAAAGGATAAGTAAACCAAATATGTATCTCCTATAAAACTATATACTGTGTAATATATAAAGCCTAACGGGTCCAGACTGGCAATCTATGGGTTCTGGCAAATTCCAGGGGGGCTGCTGTAAGGTGCCACAGACAGTCACTATTTATTGGGCTGGGGGGGGGGGGACTGTTTGTGCCTCTGGGTACTGGGAATGCCAGGGGGGCTGTAAGGTGCCACTGACAGTCACTATTTATTGGGCTGGGGGGGCTGTTTGTGCCTCTGGGTACTGGGAATGCCAGGGGGGCTGTAAGGTGCCACAGGCAGTCACTATTTATTGGGCTGGGGGGGCTGTTTGTGCCTCTGGGTACTGGGAATGCCAGGGGGGCTGTAAGGTGCCACAGTCACTATTTATTGGGCTGGGGGAGCTGTTTGTGCCTCTGGGTACTGGGAATGCCAGGGGGGCTGTAAGGTGTAACAGACAGTCACTATTTATTGGGCTGGGGGGCTGTTTGTGCCTCTGGGTACTGGGAATGCCAGGGGGGCTGTAAGGTGCCTCAGACAGTCACTATTTATTGGGCTGGGGGGGGCTGTTTGTGCCTCTGGGTACTGGGAATGCCAGGGGGGCTGTAAGGTGCCACAGACAGTCACTATTTATTGGGCTGGGGGGGGCTGTTTGTGCCTCTGGGTAATGGGAATGCCAGGGGGGCTGTAAGGTGCCACAGACAGTCACTATTTATTGGGCTGGGGGGGGCTGTTTGTGCCTCTGGGTACTGGGAATGCCAGGGGGGCTGTAAGGTGCCACAGACAGTCACTATTTATTGGGCTGGGGGGCTGTTTGTGCCTCTGGGTACTGGGAATGCCAAAGGGGCTGTAAGGTGCCACAGACATTCACTATTTATTGGGCTCGGGGGGGCTGTTTGTGCCTCTGGGTACTGGGAATGCCAGGGGGGCTGTAAGGTGCCACAGACAGTCACTATTTATTGGGCTGGGGGGCTGTTTGTGCCTCTGGGTACTGGGAATGCCAGGGGGGCTGTAAGGTGCCTCAGACAGTCACTATTTATTGGGCTGGGGGGGGCTGTTTGTGCCTCTGGGTACTGGGAATGCCAGGGGGGCTGTAAGGTGCCACAGACAGTCACTATTTATTGGGCTGGGGGGGGGGGCTGTTTGTGCCTCTGGGTACTGGGAATGCCAGGGGGGCTGTAAGGTGGCACAGACAGTCACTATTTATTGGGCTGGGGGGGGTGGTGCTGTTTGTGCCTCTGGGTACTGGGAATGCCAGGGGGGCTGTAAGGTGCCACAGACAGTCACTATTTATTGGGCTGGGGGGCTGTTTGTGCCTCTGGGTACTGGGAATGCCAGGGGGGCTGTAAGGTGCCACAGACAGTCAGTATTTATTGGGTTGGGGAGGCTGTTTGTGCCTCTGGGTACTGGGAATGCCAGGGGGGGGCTGTAAGGTGCCACAGACAGTCACTATTTATTGGGCTGGGGGGGGCTGTTTGTGCCTGTGGGTACTGGGAATGCCAGTATTTGGGCATTCACTGCATATTAGCAGTCACTGAGGGGTTCTGTGCCCCCCATATAAAGGCACAAGGCTGCAGGCTGAGTTATACAGGGAACTCTGAGTATCACTCATGTATTATGAGGGATAATGTACCCCCTACTGTAAATGATAAGGATATTAGCAGTCACTGAGGGGTTCTGTGCCCATATAAAGGCACAAGGCTGCAGGCTGAGTTATACAGGGAACTCTGAGTATCACTCATGTATTATAAGGGATAATGTACCCCCTACTGTAAATGATAAGGATATTAGCAGTCACTGAGGGGTTCTGTGTCCATATAAAGGCACAAGGCTGCAGGCTGAGTTATACAGGGAACTCTGAGTATAACTCATGTATTATAAGGGATAATGTACCCCCTACTGTAAATGATAAGGATATTAGCAGTCACTGAGGGGTTCTGTGCCCATATAAAGGCACAAGGCTGCAGGCTGAGTTATACAGGGAACTCTGAGTATCACTCATGTATTATAAGGGATAATGTACCCCCTACTGTAAATGATAAGGATATTAGCAGTCACTGAGGGGTTCTGTGCCCATATAAAGGCACAAGGCTGCAGGCTGAGTTATACAGGGAACTCTGAGTATAACTCATGTATTATAAGGGATAATGTACCCCCTACTGTAAATGATAAGGATATTAGCAGTCACTGAGGGGTTCTGTGCCCATATAAAGGCACAAGGCTGCAGGCTGAGTTATACAGGGAACTAATGTATTACAGGTGTAGGATCTATTATGTTACACAACACTCGATGCTCAATAAATAAACATTGCTTTTATGGTGCTTGTGTTGCTCCCCAAGTCTTTTTACATTTGACTGTGACTCACGAGTAAGAAAGGTTGGGGACCCCTGGTCTAGATAAATTCCTACTTTCTGGCACCGACAAATAGTTTATATTATATTAAGTGACCTATTAAAGAATCTCCCCAAACTGGAATATATCAGTAAATATTGCCCTTTTACATCCTTTCCCTTGAGCCGCCATTTAGTGATGGGCTGTGTGCCCCCTCAGAGATCAGCTGACAGGAAGTGACGCAGCTCTAACTGTAACAGGAAGTAGTGTGGAAGCAAAAGGCAGAACTCTGCCCATTCATTGGCTGATGTGCAGGGCTTTACATATGAGCTTTATGCAATATATTTTTATAGAGACCTACATTGTTCGGGGGTATAGTTTCCCTTTAATACAATACCTCAGGCACCACATAGGAAATCTGCCCAGGCACCAGGACTTTTCCTTATTCCCAATCATGCCCTGATCCCGTTCCCTCCCCCGGCTCACATAGGCCACTTCATGGGCAATTTTGCTTTTTTTTAGCCCCAGAGACAGATTTGAGGTCTTCTGTAATGGCCACGGCTCCTAGCGGGAACCTCTCTCTCCTTATTTCAGCTTCGTTAATCATTTCAGCCAAGTCCCTGCAGGACTTCATTTCCATCGGCTCCTTATACAAGTCACTGGCAAATCCAGGATTCGGTTCGGGATTCGGCCTTTTTCGGCTGGATTCGGATTTGGCCGAATCCGCGCTCCCGGCCGAACCGAATCCTAAAAATCACATGACTTTTTGTCACATAAAGACAGAAGTTGAAAATTTAACCCTTCCAAAACCTAAGCTAATTCAGCTTAGTATTCTGTCCGGTATTAAGACAAATCCTTTACGAAGGATTTGGGGGTTCGGCCGAATCCGAAAAAAGTGTATTTGGTGCATCCCTAATCTTAATTACCTGTGTGTTTATCTCTGTAATATTTAGAGCTAAAGATATAAAGATAAAGGCAAAGTATGAGACCGACATTAGAAAAACAATATAATGACCCCCTATGAGATTAAGGCGAAAGCATTACATTATATGGACCGGTGAGTTCTGATTGGGTCGGTTCCTACAACAGAACTGGGGGCCGAGCCTCTGTTTGTTATTTACGCAGGCTGGAAGCTAGGGAACCCACCATTTTTGGATCTGGCAGGATACAGAAGCTCTGACCCGATACCACACTGATTTCAAAACCCTAAGTTAAGGTTAGTATGATGTAGCAATTGCTATTCTAAGACAATTTGCAATTGGTCTTCCTTTTTTATTATTGGTAGTTTTTTTTTATTGATTTTACTTTTTGTTCCGCAGCTCTCCAGTTTGGCATTTCAGCAGCAATCTGGTTTCTAGAGTCCAGTTTACCTTAGTAACCAGGAAGTGATTTGAGAGAGTGACAGATATATGAATAGGAGAAGGGGCTGAATAGAATAGAAAAGTAACAATAACAATAAAACTGGAGCCTCACAGAGTAATAGGTTTTGGCTGCCGGGGTCAGTGACCCCCATTTGAAAGCTGGAAAGCGACAGAAGAGGAAGACAGTAAATATTGCCCTTTTACATCCTTTCCATTGAGCCGCCATTTTGTGATGGGCTGTGTGTGCCCTCAGAGATCAGCTGACAGGAAGTGATGCAGCTCTAACTGTAACAGGAAGTAGTGTGGGAGCAAAAGGCAGAAATCTGCCCATTCATTGGCTGATGGGGCCTAGCATGTATGTGTGCCTTGGCTTGTTTGTGTGCACTGTGACTCCTATGATCCCAGGGGGCGGCCCTTAGTACTTAAAATGGCAGTTTCCTATTTAATATTACCCAATGGCACATACTACTAAATAAGTATATTTTTATGGACTCTGGTGTTTTTTTTAACCCTATGTAACTATGTAACTATATGAAAATGGTTTATTTAGAAAAAGCAGGGGTTTTTACATAGGGGCTGTTTATGCAATATATTTTTATAGAGACCTACATTGTTTGGGGGTATAGTTTCCCTTTAATGTGTATGGCCACCTTTTAACAATGGGATCAGGTACTGAGAAAATGGCCAAAGATCTCTACGACACCAGGCCCATAATAGATAACCCTCAATCCGGTCCATGAATAAGAGAGGATTCTTATGGGAAAGTATAGTGAGCTGGGACTTGGGTGTCTGGGGGTCCTAGAGGGGAGTAAAATGAGAGCATTAAACCAATCAGTATCAGAGGGTAAATACCCTAATGCCTTCTTAGCTCCAACACTGCTATGATAAAATCTACCTGCGAGATACTGGAATATTCTGTTGATTATGTAGTGTATGAGGTACCCCCTATTGTCAAATATAGGTATGGGATCCCTTATCCGGAAACCCGTTATCCAGAAAGTTCTGAATTACAGAAAGGCCATCTCCCAGTGATTCCAGTATAATCAAATAATTCTAATTTTTAAAAATTATTTCCTTTTTCTCTGTAATTATAAAACAGTACCTGTACTTGATCCCAACTAAGATATAATTACCCCTTATTGGGGCAGAACAGCCCTATTGGGTTTATTTCATGGTTAAATGATTCCCTTTTCTCTGTAATAATAAAACAGTACCTGTACTTGATCCCAACTAAGATATAATTACCCCTTATTGGGGGCAGAACAGCCCTATTGGGTTTATTTCATGGTTAAATGATTCCCTTTTCTCTGTAATAATAAAACAGTACCTGTACTTGATCCCAACTAAGATATAATTACCCCTTATTGGGGGCAGAACAGCCCTATTGGGTTTATTTAATGGTTCAATGATTCCCTTTTCTCTGTAATAATAAAACAGTACCTGTACTTGATCCCAACTAAGATATAATTACCCCTTATTGGGGCAGAACAGCCCTATTGGGTTTATTTAATGGTTCAATGATTCCCTTTTCTCTGTAATAATAAAACAGTACCTGTACTTGATCCCAACTAAGATATAATTACCCCTTATTGGGGGCAGAACAGCCCTATTGGGTTTATTTAATGGTTAAATGATTCCCTTTTCTCTGTAATAATAAAACAGTACCTGTACTTGATCCCAACTAAGATATAATTACCCCTTATTGGGGGCAGAACAGCCCTATTGGGTTTATTTAATGGTTCAATGATTCCCTTTTCTCTGTAATAATAAAACAGTACCTGTACTTGATCCCAACTAAGATATAATTACCCCTTATTGGGGGCAGAACAGCCCTATTGGGTTTATTTAATGGTTAAATGATTCCCTTTTCTCTGTAATAATAAAACAGTACCTGTACTTGATCCCAACTAAGATATAATTACCCCTTATTGGGGGCAGAAGTATAGGGAAGGGCAGCACTAGTTTATATGTACCCGTATCCATGATACACCTGTGTTTCTATGCCAATGGGATAATTTGGCCAGTATCATTTATGGATAATTTTTAGATTCCACCTATTTCTTTATAGAAAATAAGTGGATCAGCAGAACAATGGGAAGGGAGCAAGATAGCAGCTCCCAGTAGGTATCAGAATAGCACTCAATAGTAAGAAATCCAAGTCCGGCTTGGGACTCCTCCAGTTACATGGGAGTAGGAGAAACAATAGGTTAGCTGAAAGCAGTTCTAATGTGTAGCGCTGGCTCCTTCTGAAAGCTCAGACTCAGGCACACTTTACTGCTGCGCTGCAAGTTGGAGTGGTCGAACCTTCATCCCAGTAGCAGAAAACTACAACTCCCAATGTTCTTTTCCAGCTGCAGGGCTGACCCCCAATTATGATTTGATTTCCATAGCAATAAAACAGCACTAAGGTTATGCTACAGCGTGATTTATTGGGAGATCAAATAGGTATATGGGTACTGTTAGATACCGAGGCTCATGTTACGGTGTTACTCATTGGTTGGGAGAGAGGTACATGGCTGTATGGCTGGTCTGCAGGGATTTATTTCTCACATGAGTAGTACCTCCATCGTCTGTCCCTGGATGGGAGGGAAAAAAGTAAAGGTTATAAAAATGCTCAGTTCTAGAGTATCTAGTAGTGCAACCAGGCTTCCATATTGTACAGTATGGGGGTACAGCTTATTGTGTGCCCAGAACATTCCTTCTCTGTATATTTGTATTTATACATATGGGTAGGAGGTGCCATAGTGTTTCCCTTAGACAGTACAGTATGGGGGTACAGCTTATTGTGTGCCCAGAACATTCCTTCTCTGTATATTTGTATTTATACATATGGGTAGGGGGTGCCATAGTGTTTCCCTTAGACAGTACAGTATGGGGGTACAGCTTATTGTGTGCCCAGAACATTCCTTCTCTGTATATTTGTATTTATACATATGGGTAGGGGGTGCCATAGTGTTTCCCTTAGACAGTACAGTATGGGGGTACAGCTTATTGTGTGCCCAGAACATTCCTTCTCTGTATATTTGTATTTATACATATGGGAGGAACTGACAGCTCAGGTAACTATTGGATCAGGTAAATAATTGTGAAAATAATGAAAGTTTCTATTTAATGACACTTACTCGGTTTGGCTGTTAGTGATACTTAAAACTCCAGCCAAATAATGATTAATTGATGCTTTCCATCTCAGATCTTCATTAAATGCATTAACATAGTCGCTCCATGAACAGTTTCGGTTAAGTAGGAATTCTCCTTTGCAGCAAAGAAACTTCCACCTGTGGAACAATCTAATCAGTCATAGTTACTAGTGAAAGGCCTGTATCTCTTAGTGAGACTCAGTGTAGAAATGAGCTTTATAATGAACTTTTCTCTAATAAAGGATTTTTCCAGTTGTCATATCAGTGGATCCCCCTTACCTCCTGTCTGACTCCCAGGCATCAAGTTCATTTCCCATTCCACTGAGAACCTGGCCAGTTGGGCAATAGAAGGTAAATCCTTGGCCAATGTTATTGACGTAGTTGCTCCATTCACAAGTAGGAACGGAGTTGAATAATCTCTCACAGACAAAATCCCATAGTCGGTCCCACCTCTGACTGTCACGCATACTGTTAATTACACAGGAACAAAACACTAATGTGAGTGGCCCATTACTGGTACTGTCTGCTCCGCTCTCATTTCCCTACAGAAATAGGGGTTGGTAGCACTAGGTAGGTACCTAATATATAGGGGCAGAGACAGGGGAAAGTGTTGGAAGGGTTACTGCCTGCCCTGCTCTCATTTCCCTACAGAAATAGGGGTTGGTAGCACTAGGTAGGTACCTAATATATAGGGGCAGAGACAGGGGAAAGTGTTGGAAGGGTTACTGTCTGCTCCGCTCTCATTTCCCTACAGAAATAGGGGTTGGTAGCACTAGGTAGGTACCTAATATATAGGGGCAGAGACAGGGGAAAGTGTTGGAAGGGTTACTGCCTGCTCTGCTCTCATTTCCCTACAGAAATAGGGGTTGGTAGCACTAGGTAGGTACCTAATATATAGGGGCAGAGACAGGGGAAAGTGTTGGAAGGGTTACTGCCTGCCCTGCTCTCATTTCCCTACAGAAATAGGGGTTGGTAGCACTAGGTAGGTACCTAATATATAGGGGCAGAGACAGGGGAAAGAGTTGGAAGGGTTACTGCCTGCCCTGCTCTCATTTCCCTACAGAAATAGGGGTTGGTAGCACTAGGTAGGTACCTAATATATAGGGGCAGAGACAGGGGAAAGTGTTGGAAGGGTTACTGCCTGCCCTGCTCTCATTTCCCCACAGATATAGGGGTTGGTAGCACTAGGTAGGTACCTAATATATAGGGGCAGAGACAGGGGAAAGAGTTGGAAGGGTTACTGCCTGCCCTGCTCTCATTTCCCTACAGAAATAGGGGTTGGTAGCACTAGGTAGGTACCTAATATATAGGGGCAGAGACAGGGGAAAGTGTTGGAAGGGTTACTGCCTGCCCTGCTCTCATTTCCCTACAGAAATAGGGGTTGGTAGCACTAGGTAGGTACCTAATATATAGGGGCAGAGAGAAGAGGAAAAGCCATTGGATCACTCGCTATATCCCTGGCGTTACCTTGTGATTTCTTTGATACTCTGCTGATTTGGACACCGATAAAAAAGAGGTTCATTAAAGTTATTTACCCATCTTGGTGAGATTTCTGCAGGAACAGAATAGGATCATATAATATATAGATGGCAAAAATAATAATAATAATATTATATATATATATATATATATATATATAAAATATAAACCATAATAAAATCACATTTCGGTTCCCCTCAGTGCCAGACATTTTGTAAACATTCTGTGCTCTCTCATTTTAGGGGCATTTACTGGGGGGGGGGGTTAGCTTAGGTAGGCAAACTATATATTGCATTTTACAGGAGAACCTG
The DNA here is from genome assembly GCF_000004195.4 of Xenopus tropicalis. NCBI lineage: Eukaryota > Metazoa > Chordata > Amphibia > Anura > Pipidae > Xenopus > Xenopus tropicalis. Next base: position 5,516,354 of record NC_030679.2, read on the forward strand.
AGCTTTCCAAATCTGCCTGTTTTTTGTGTATTTCCACTTCTGGAAAAAGATTTAGAGTGGATTTATACCAGAAACATTTTATGGACAAAAATGCAACTGATTTGGAAAGCCTCATGTCTCCCGAACGTGCCAATACTTGATATGTATAGTTTTATGGAGATTTCTGACTTCTATAGATCAAAAACTCCCAGCAGTAAATTACCAAATTTTCAAAGCATTACAGCAGAATACGGCATACTTTAGATTCCAAAGCCAAAAATCCTGGAACATTAGGTTTAACCCCAGGAAACCATAGATTTTTGAAAAGTACACATTCTGCCGAATCCAAACTGGGTAACTATGTCTTCCAACTCCTAAGTACCAAACAGCAATGCTTTCCTGAATTTAGCAGTTTCTATTAAAAATGATAAAAAAAAATCGCCTCAAAGCTTCCACTTTCAAGCATCATATCTCCCACATAAGATTAGGTACTAAGAAAAAACATCCTAAATATGAAAGCCAAGGGCCCACTGAACTGTTTGATGCCCATTGTGCATAGGATCAGCACTGTATCTGGCATTTAGACACTGCAAAATAGTTAGTGCATACAAATTGCCCCGGAGATCTCTTTAGCTACATTTACTGCATTTTTGTGGGGTAAAAACACAAAAAAAATACATTGACCCCCCCAAAACCATTATTTTTGTAAAGTACATATTCGGGTGAATTCAAAATGTAGGGGTCTACTGAGGTTCTATGCAGCTCCAAACTTATCTCTATACACAGAAAGTTACCTTGAGGCGCTGCCCAAACTGCGGCCAACCCAAATAACAGAACCAGCATCACTTTCATGGCTGCTGAACTGTAACGCACCCAATCAATTGGGAGACGTCTGGATACAGGTTCCCTGGCCGGTGGGTCTGGAGATTTATAAAGCTTTGTGCTTGCTGCTCCCCTTATATATTAATCAGCACGTGGCGTTCTGGGCCTGGCCCAAATCCAACAAATAAGCCAAGGCCATTTGCAATCATTCTGTGTTTTTCACATGTGAAAATAAAAAAAGAATTGTTTGTGTTTGTAACGAATGGAAAGTCCGATAAAAATTCTCAATGTTCTGAATGAAAACATATATATGTGTGTGCCATACTCTGCCTGCCCTATGCTGCCTGTAGGTGAACCTGGCAGGGGTTTGTTCTTGGAGTTTGTTAGTACAAGTATTGGACCTGTTATCCAGAATGCTCGGGAGCAAGGGTATTCCGGATAAGGGGTCTTTCCGTAATTTAGATCTCCATATCTTAAGTCTACTAAAAAATCAATAAAACATTTATTAAACCCAATAGGGCTGTTCTGCCCCAATAAGGGGTAATTATATCTTAGTTGGGATCAAGTACAGGTACTGTTTTATTATTACAGAGAAAAGGGAATCATTTAACCATTAAATAAACCCAATAGGGCTGTTCTGCCCCAATAAGGGGTAATTATATCTTAGTTGGGATCAAGTACAGGTACTGTTTTATTATTACAGAGAAAAGGGAATCATTTAACCATTAAATAAACCCAATAGGGCTGTTCTGCCCCAATAAGGGGTAATTATATCTTAGTTGGGATCAAGTACAGATACTGTTTTATTATTACAGAGAAAAGGGAATCATTTAACCATTAAATAAACCCAATAGGGCTGTTCTGCCCCCAATAAGGGGTAATTATATCTTAGTTGGGATCAAGTACAGGTACTGTTTTATTATTACAGAGAAAAGGGAATCATTTAACCATTAAATAAACCCAATAGGGCTGTTCTGCCCCCAATAAGGGGTAATTATATCTTAGTTGGGATCAAGTACAGGTACTGTTTTATTACTACAGAGAAAAAGGAAATCAGTTTTAAAATTCAGAATTATTTGATTAAAATGGAGTCTATGGGAGACGGGCTTTCAGTAATTCGTAGGGACCCATGGGGTTAAGTGGGGTTACAATGACATAATATAATTCTTTCACATAAGAATGAAAGGGGATATCCACACAGTGAGGACCAAGCATCTGGGTTTTTGCTGCGCTACCACCATTAACGTGGGCATGGTCTTGTTATAACATGGGTGTGGTTTGAAGTAGGTGTGGTTTAAAAAGGGGGAGTGGTAAAAACTGGCTTCCATTAGCGGCCCTCCACTATGTATGCTGGAGAAATTCCGTCACTTGGCACCACTGAAGTTGGACAGCACTGATGTAGGGGAATAAACTCTGCCAGCGCCATGTAATCTGTTACCTGTTACATAAGAGTTACACAAATAAAACATATATTTTTGTTACACACTGATATACCTACTGCTATATATAGGGAGTGATTGCTATTGACACAGCTGCCCCGGAGAAGGACAAATCATTAAATACACAGAATAAAATAATCCGACAATAACTGAATGGACCCACATTGTACCCACTGGCTGCAAATATGAACGGTGCCCCCCAGGCCAATAAATAGTGACTGTGTGTGGCACCTTACAGCCCCCCCTGGCATTCCCAGTACCCAGAGGCACAAACAGCCCCCCCAGGGGGGCTGTTTGTGCCTCTGGGTACTGGGAATGCCAGGGGGGCTGTAAGGTGCCACAGACAGTCACTATTTATTGGGCTGGGGGGGCTGTTTGTTCCTCTGGGTACTGGGAATACCAGGGGGGCTGTAAGGTGCCACAGACAGTCACTATTTATTGGGCTGGGGGGGGCTGTTTGGGCCTCTGGGTACTGGGAATGCCAGGGGGGCTGTAAGGTGCCACAGACAGTCACTATTTATTGGGCTGGGGGGGCTGTTTGTGCCTCTGGGTACTGGGAATGCCAGGGGGGCTGTAAGGTGCCACAGACAGTCACTATTTATTGGGCTGGGGGGGCTGTTTGTGCCTTTGGGTACTGGGAATGCCAGGGGGGCTGTAAGGTGCCACAGACAGTCACTATTTATTGGGCTGGGGGGGGCTGTTTGTGCCTCTGGGTACTGGGAATGCCAGGGGGGCTGTAAGGTGCCACAGACAGTCACTATTTATTGGGCTGGGGGGGCTGTTTGTGCCTCTGGGTACTGGGAATGCCAGGGGGGCTGTAAGATGCCACAGACAGTCACTATTTATTTGGCTGGGGGGGCTGTTTGTGCCTCTGGGTACTGGGAATGGCAGTATTTGGGCATTCACTGCATATTAGAAGTCACTGAGGGGTTCTGTGCCCCCCATATAAAGGCACAAGGCTGCAGGCTGAGTTATACAGGGAACTCTGAGTATCACTCATGTATTATAAGGGATAATGTACCCCCTACTGTAAATGATAAGGATATTAGCAGTCACTGAGGGGTTCTGTGCCCCCCATATAAAGGCACAAGGCTGCAGGCTGAGTTATACAGGGAACTCTGAGTATCACTCATGTATTATAAGGGATAATGTACCCCCTACTGTAAATGATAAGGATATTAGCAGTCACTGAGGGGGTCTGTGCCCCCCATATAAAGGCACAAGGCTGCAGGCTGAGTTATACAGGGAACTCTGAGTATCACTCATGTATTATAAGGGATAATGTACCCCCTACTGTAAATGATAAGGATATTAGCAGTCACTGAGGGGTTCTGTGCCCATATAAAGGCACAAGGCTGCAGGCTGAGTTATACAGGGAACTCTGAGTATCACTCATGTATTATAAGGGATACTGTACCCCCTACTGTAAATGATAAGGATATTAGCAGTCACTGAGGGGTTCTGTGCCCATATAAAGGCACAAGGCTGCAGGCTGAGTTATACAGGGAACTCTGAGTATCACTCATGTATTATAAGGGATAATGTACCCCCTACTGTAAATGATAAGGATATTAGCAGTCACTGAGGGGTTCTGTGCCCATATAAAGGCACAAGGCTGCAGGCTGAGTTATACAGGGAACTCTGAGTATCACTCATGTATTATAAGGGATAATGTACCCCCTACTGTAAATGATAAGGATATTAGAAGAGAGAGTAGGAGACAACTGGAGTAACAGAAGTCTCTACCCCATCCACAGAAGATCAAGTAGACCAAACAACAACAGGGGAGGTCTCTTCCCCATCCATTGACACCACAAAAGATCTGGTTCACTTCAAATCAGCTGGAGAAACAGAAGTCATTGCATCCGGTGACAGCACTGAAGGTCCAGTAGGCTCAGATGGAGCACAAAGTGTCACTACTGTATTTCCAAACCAGTCCTTTCTGCCACTGACTTATATGAGGATCCGGTGGAAAGTTCTGCAGAGACTTGGCTGAAATGATCTTTCCGGCTTTCAAATGGGGGTCACTGACCCCGGCAGCCAAACCCTATTGCTCTGTGAGGCTCCAGTTTTATTGTTATTGTTACTTTTTATTCCTTATCTTTCTACTCAGCCCCTCCCCTATTCATATTCCAGTCACTTGTATACACAACCCCCTGGTTGCTAAGGTAATTTGGAACCTAGCGACTCGATAGCTTTGAAATTCCAAACTTGGGAGCTGCTGAACAAAATGTGAAATGATTAAAAATAGAATGCAAATAATAAAAACTGAAGACCAATTGCAAATTGTCTCAGAATAGCACTGCTCTACATCCTACTGAAACTAAGGGTAACAAAGCCGTTAACTCTACTGGTGCTATTTCTGGTCAAACCAATCTAAACTGCTTTTATGGGGGAGTGGGACAATAGATGCTCTGCAGTAAATGTGGGGAAGCGGCTATAAAACAGTTGGATGGTGTGTATGGTAAGGTAATGTTTATAGTAAGGTAAGGTGCATAGTAAGGTAATGTGTATAGTAAGGTAAGGTGTATAGTAAGGTAATGTGTATAGTAAGGTAAGGTGTATAGTAAGGTGTATAGTAAGGTAATGTGTATAGTAAGGTAAGGTGTATAGTAAGGTAATGTTTATAGTAAGGTAAGGTGTATAGTAAGGTAATGTGTATAGTAAGGTAAGGTGTATAGTAAGGTAAGGTGTATAGTAAGGTAATGTTTATAGTAAGGTAAGGTGTATAGTAAGGTAAGGTGTATAGTAAGGTAAGGTGTATAGTAAGGTAATGTGTATAGTAAGGTAAGGTGTATAGTAAGGTAAGGTGTATAGTAAGTAATGTTTATAGTAAGGTAATGTGTATAGTAAGTAAGGTGTATAGTTAAGGTAAGTGTATAGTAAGGTAAGTGTATGGTAAGGTGTAGTAAGTAAGTGTATGGTAAGGTGTATAGTAAGGTAAGGTAAGTGTATAGTAAGGTAAGGTGTATAGTAAGGTAATGTTTATAGTAAGGTAAGGTGTATAGTAAGGTAAGGTGTATAGTAAGGTAAGGTGTATAGTAAGGTAAGGTGTATAGTAAGGTAATGTTTATAGTAAGGTAAGGTGTATAGTAAGGTAATGTTTATAGTAAGGTAAGGTGTATAGTAAGGTAATGTTTATAGTAAGGTAAGGTGTATAGTAAGGTAAGGTGTATAGTAAGGTAAGGTGTATAGTAAGGTAATGTGTATGGTAAGGTGTATAGTAAGGTAAGGTGTATAGTAAGGTAAGGTGTATAGTAAGGTAATGTTTATAGTAAGGTAATGTTTATAGTAAGGTAAGGTGTATAGTAAGGTAAAGTGTATAGTAAGGTAAGGTGTATAGTAAGGTAAGGTGTATAGTAAGGTAATGTTTATAGTAAGGTAAGGTGTATAGTAAGGTAAGGTGTATAGTAAGCTAATGTTTATAGTAAGGTAAGGTGTATAGTAAGGTAATGTTTATAGTAAGGTAATGTGTATATTAAGGTAAGGTGTATAGTAAGGTAATGTGTATGGTAAGGTGTATAGTAAGGTAATGTGTATGGTAAGGTGTATAGTAAGGTAATGTGTATGGTAAGGTGTATAGTAAGGTAAGGTGTATAGTAAGGTAATGTTTATAGTAAGGTAAGGTGTATAGTAAGGTAAGGTGTATAGTAAGGTAATGTTTATAGTAAGGTAATGTGTATAGTAAGGTAAGGTGTATAGTAAGGTAATGTGTATAGTAAGGTAAGGTGTATAGTAAGGTAATGTGTATAGTAAGGTAAGGTGTATAGTAAAGTAAGGTTTATAGTAAGGTAATGTGTATGGTAAGGTGTATAGTAAGGTAATGTGTATGGTAAGGTGTATAGTAAGGTAAGGTGTATAGTAAGGTAAGGTGTATAGTAATGTAAGGTGTATAGTAAGGTAATGTGTATGGTAAGGTGTATAGTAAGGTAATGTGTATGGTAAGGTAAAGTGTATAGTAAGGTACAGTGTATAGTAAGGTAAGGTGTATAGTAAGGTAAGGTGTATGGTAAGGTGTATAGTAAGGTAATGTGTATGGTAAGGTAAAGTGTATAGTAAGGTACAGTGTATAGTAAGGTACAGTGTATAGTAAGGTACAGTGTATAGTAAGGTACAGTGTATAGTAAGGTAAAGTGTATAGTAAGGTACAGTGTATAGTAAGGTAATGTGTATGGTAAGGTACAGTGTATAGTAAGGTAAAGTGTATAGTAAGGTAATGTGTATGGTAAGGTAAAGTGTATAGTAAGGTACAGTGTATAGTAAGGTAAGGTGTATAGTAAGGTAAGGTGTATAGTAAGGTAAGGTGTATGGTAAGGTAATGTGTATGGTAAGGTAAAGTGTATAGTAAGGTACAGTGTATAGTAAGGTACAGTGTATAGTAAGGTTCAGTGTATAGTAAGGTACAGTGTATAGTAAGGTAAAGTGTATAGTAAGGTAAAGTGTATAGTAAGGTACAGTGTATAGTAAGGTAAAGTGTATAGTAAGGTAATGTGTATGGTAAGGTACAGTGTATAGTAAGGTAAAGTGTATGGTAAGGTAATGTGTATGGTAAGGTAATGTGTATGGTAAGGTAAAGTGTATAGTAAGGTACAGTGTATAGTAAGGTACAGTGTATAGTAAGGTACAGTGTATAGTAAGGTACAGTGTATAGTAAGGTAAGGTGTATAGTAAGGTAAGATGAGGTCAGGGGAATAAATACAGTAGGGGGGGTAGTTTTGCTTTTCTTGGCCTGACTAGTGCTGTTCCCAGTAGAAATGATCCTGTATAATACAATGTGTAACGTTATTTTATAATCTCACCCTTTTCCCTCTGAGGTGTCAGGTTAAACCTGTGTAATGTTTCCTTATTGAGCGGCGAGTGTAACCTACTGTATCCGGGAGCCACACATGGGTTGGGTTCCTTCTCAGCAATCCCAGCAATCTTCCAGCAGTATGCCATCCCACCGGCCATTTATATTCCTGCTGGGGGCATTAGTCACCCGGGGCAACTAATCTCCCCATGTGCCACTGCCCTTATAGCCATTTTCTTATTTTATCTCTCATCTGGTTCCAAACATTTCAGATAATAAATCCTGTACCTATAATACATTAGTTCCCTGTATAACTCAGCCTGCAGCCTTGTGCCTTTATATGGGGGGCACAGAACCCCTCAGTGACTGCTAATATCCTTATCATTTACAGTAGGGGGTACATTATCCCTTATAATACATGAGTGATACTCAGAGTTCCCTGTATAACTCAGCCTGCAGCCTTGTGCCTTTATATGGGGGGCACAGAACCCCTCAGTGACTGCTAATATCCTTATCATTTACAGTAGGGGGTACATTATCCCTTATAATACATGAGTGATACTCAGAGTTCCCTGTATAACTCAGCCTGCAGCCTTGTGCCTTTATTTGGGCACAGAACCCCTCAGTGACTGCTAATATCCTTATCATTTACAGTAGGGGGTACATTATCCCTTATAATACATGAGTGATACTCAGAGTTCCCTGTATAACTCAGCCTGCAGCCTTGTGCCTTTATATGGGGGGCACAGAACCCCTCAGTGACTGCTAATATCCTTATCATTTACAGTAGGGGGTACATTATCCCTTATAATACATGAGTGATACTCAGAGTTCCCTGTATAACTCAGCCTTGTGCCTTTATATGGGCACAGAACCCCTCAGTGACTGCTAATATCCTTATCATTTACAGTAGGGGGTACAGTATCCCTTATAATACATGAGTGATACTCAGAGTTCCCTGTATAACTCAGCCTGCAGCCTTGTGCCTTTATATGGGGGGCACAGAACCCCTCAGTGACTGCTAATATCCTTATCATTTACAGTAGGGGGTACATTATCCCTTATAATACATGAGTGATACTCAGAGTTCCCTGTATAACTCAGCCTGCAGCCTTGTGCCTTTATATGGGGGGCACAGAACCCCTCAGTGACTGCTAATATCCTTATCATTTACAGTAGGGGGTACATTATCCCTTATAATACATGAGTGATACTCAGAGTTCCCTGTATAACTCAGCCTGCAGCCTTGTGCCTTTATATGGGGGGCACAGAACCCCTCAGTGACTGCTAATATCCTTATCATTTACAGTAGGGGGTACATTATCCCTTATAATACATGAGTGATACTCAGAGTTCCCTGTATAACTCAGCCTGCAGCCTTGTGCCTTTATATGGGGGGCACAGAACCCCTCAGTGACTGCTAATATCCTTATCATTTACAGTAGGGGGTACATTATCCCTTATAATACATGAGTGATACTCAGAGTTCCCTGTATAACTCAGCCTGCAGCCTTGTGCCTTTATATGGGGGGCACAGAACCCCTCAGTGACTGCTAATATCCTTATCATTTACAGTAGGGGGTACATTATCCCTTATAATACATGAGTGATACTCAGAGTTCCCTGTATAACTCAGCCTGCAGCCTTGTGCCTTTATTTGGGCACAGAACCCCTCAGTGACTGCTAATATCCTTATCATTTACAGTAGGGGGTACATTATCCCTTATAATACATGAGTGATACTCAGAGTTCCCTGTATAACTCAGCCTGCAGCCTTGTGCCTTTATATGGGGGGCACAGAACCCTCAGTGACTGCTAATATCCTTATCATTTACAGTAGGGGGTACATTATCCCTTATAATACATGAGTGATACTCAGAGTTCCCTGTATAACTCAGCCTTGTGCCTTTATATGGGCACAGAACCCCTCAGTGACTGCTAATATCCTTATCATTTACAGTAGGGGGTACAGTATCCCTTATAATACATGAGTGATACTCAGAGTTCCCTGTATAACTCAGCCTGCAGCCTTGTGCCTTTATATGGGGGGCACAGAACCCCTCAGTGACTGCTAATATCCTTATCATTTACAGTAGGGGGTACATTATCCCTTATAATACATGAGTGATACTCAGAGTTCCCTGTATAACTCAGCCTGCAGCCTTGTGCCTTTATATGGGGGGCACAGAACCCCTCAGTGACTGCTAATATCCTTATCATTTACAGTAGGGGGTACATTATCCCTTATAATACATGAGTGATACTCAGAGTTCCCTGTATAACTCAGCCTTGTGCCTTTATATGGGCACAGAACCCCTCAGTGACTGCTAATATCCTTATCATTTACAGTAGGGGGTACAGTATCCCTTATAATACATGAGTGATACTCAGAGTTCCCTGTATAACTCAGCCTGCAGCCTTGTGCCTTTATATGGGGGCACAGAACCCTCAGTGACTGCTAATATCCTTATCATTTACAGTAGGGGGTACATTATCCCTTATAATACATGAGTGATACTCAGAGTTCCCTGTATAACTCAGCCTGCAGCCTTGTGCCTTTATATGGGGGGCACAGAACCCCTCAGTGACTGCTAATATCCTTATCATTTACAGTAGGGGGTACATTATCCCTTATAATACATGAGTGATACTCAGAGTTCCCTGTATAACTCAGCCTTGTGCCTTTATATGGGCACAGAACCCCTCAGTGACTGCTAATATCCTTATCATTTACAGTAGGGGGTACAGTATCCCTTATAATACATGAGTGATACTCAGAGTTCCCTGTATAACTCAGCCTGCAGCCTTGTGCCTTTATATGGGCACAGAACCCCTCAGTGACTGCTAATATCCTTATCATTTACAGTAGGGGGTACATTATCCCTTATAATACATGAGTGATACTCAGAGTTCCCTGTATAACTCAGCCTGCAGCCTTGTGCCTTTATATGGGGGGCACAGAACCCCTCAGTGACTGCTAATATCCTTATCATTTACAGTAGGGGGTACATTATCCCTTATAATACATGAATGATACTCAGAGTTCCCTGTATAACTCAGCCTGCAGCCTTGTGCCTTTATATGGGGGGCACAGAACCCCTCAGTGACTGCTAATATCCTTATCATTTACAGTAGGGGGTACATTATCCCTTATAATACATGAGTGATACTCAGAGTTCCCTGTATAACTCAGCCTGCAGCCTTGTGCCTTTATATGGGGGGCACAGAACCCCTCAGTGACTGCTAATATCCTTATCATTTACAGTAGGGGGTACATTATCCCTTATAATACATGAGTGATACTCAGAGTTCCCTGTATAACTCAGCCTGCAGCCTTGTGCCTTTATATGGGGGGCACAGAACCCCTCAGTGACTGCTAATATCCTTATCATTTACAGTAGGGGGTACATTATCCCTTATAATACATGAGTGATACTCAGAGTTCCCTGTATAACTCAGCCTGCAGCCTTGTGCCTTTATATGGGGGGCACAGAACCCCTCAGTGACTGCTAATATCCTTATCATTTACAGTAGGGGGTACATTATCCCTTATAATACATGAGTGATACTCAGAGTTCCCTGTATAACTCAGCCTGCAGCCTTGTGCCTTTATATGGGGGGCACAGAACCCCTCAGTGACTGCTAATATCCTTATCATTTACAGTAGGGGGTACATTATCCCTTATAATACATGAGTGATACTCAGAGTTCCCTGTATAACTCAGCCTGCAGCCTTGTGCCTTTATATGGGGGGCACAGAACCCCTCAGTGACTGCTAATATCCTTATCATTTACAGTAGGGGGTACATTATCCCTTATAATACATGAGTGATACTCAGAGTTCCCTGTATAACTCAGCCTGCAGCCTTGTGCCTTTATATGGGCACAGAACCCCTCAGTGACTGCTAATATCCTTATCATTTACAGTAGGGGGTACATTATCCCTTATAATACATGAGTGATACTCAGAGTTCCCTGTATAACTCAGCCTGCAGCCTTGTGCCTTTATATGGTCACAGAACCCCTCAGTGACTGCTAATATCCTTATCATTTACAGTAGGGGTACATTATCCCTTATAATACATGAGTGATACTCAGAGTTCCCTGTATAACTCAGCCTGCAGCCTTGTGCCTTTATATGGGGGGCACAGAACCCCTCAGTGACTGCTAATATCCTTATCATTTACAGTAGGGGGTACATTATCCCTTATAATACATGAGTGATACTCGAGTTCCCTATAATAATAATATAGAATAAAAGACAAGAGATGTTGGTTCCATGCAGTCGGCCTGTATTATATGTGTTTCTCATATTCACATCAGGTACAGTGACCCTTTTTGCCTTTTAATATAATACAATTCTTTAAATAACTTTACACAGAAATATTATTCTTCACTTTAAATTTCAGCTATCAAACTTTTTTTTTTTTTTTGGAATTTTTTTTTCCATAATTTTTTTTTTTTTCAAGTTTCCATGCTCTCTAACCAAAAGGGATATTTGCCCATTTTACAAATTTACATGAGAAAAGGAAAACCTAGAAGAAAAAAATAAAATAATAATAATAAAGGGAAAGTTGTAGATGGGCAATGGGGGCGAATGGGGAATAGAAAGTGGGGGGGGGGGGGGGGGTCGCTAAGACGTCGCTGAATTTCCTGTAACAGAAACTAAAAAATAAAACATTTTTTTGTTTTTAAAATAAATAGAAAATTTGAGACAAACGATGTGTTTATTAGAGCAGCTTCAGAGCCCCCGGGGGCAAACTGGATCCCATAGGGCATCTCCTGGGGGGGGGGGCAGAGCGATGGGGCTGTAACATGTCGCAAACTGCGTCTCTGGAACGGGGACATTTCACAAAAAATAGAAATAAATAAAAAGAAAATTCTGCACGATTTGAAACGAAAGTTTTCACAGATTTCAGTAGTTACGGGGTTAATGTAAAACTGGATATTGGGAAGGTATAAAATAGTTCCACCAGGGGTGCAGCGTGTACAGAATAGGGGGGACCCTCGGGACTCAACCAAGTCTCGGCGGGGGACTCAGGACTCAGCCAAGTCTCAGTAGGACCCTCAGGACTCAGCCAAGTCTCAGTAGGACCCTCAGGACTCAGCCAAGTCTCGGTGGGACCCTTGGGACTCAACCAAGTCTCGGTGGGGGACTCAGGACTCAGACAAGTCTCAGTAGGACCCTTGGGACTCAACCAAGTCTCAGTAGGACCCTCAGGACTCAGACAAGTCTCAGTAGGACCCTCAGACAAGTCTCAGTAGGACCCTCAGGACTCAACCAAGTCTCAGTAGGACCCTCAGGACTCAAACAAGTCTCAGTAGGACCCTCAGGACTCAAACAAGTCTCAGTAGGACCCTCAGGACTCAGACAAATCTCAGTAGGACCCTCAGACAAGTCTCAGTAGGACCCTCAGACAAGTCTCAGTAGGACCCTCAGACAAGTCTCAGTAGGACCCTCAGACAAGTCTCAGTAGGACCCTCAGACAAGTCTCAGTAGGACCCTCAGGACTCAGCCAAGTCTCGATGGGGGACTATGGACTTATCCAAGTCTCGGAGGGGGACTCAGGACTCAGACAAGTCTCGGAGGGGGACTCAGACAAGTCTCGGAGGGGGACTCAGACAAGTCTCGGAGGGGGACTCGGGACTCAGACAAGTCTCGGAGGGGGACTCGGGAATCAGCCAAGTCTCGGTAAGGGACTCAGACAAGTCTCGGAGGGGGACTCGGGACTCAGACAAGTCTCGGAGGGGGACTCGGGACTCAGACAAGTCTCGGTAGGGAACTCGGGAATCAGCCAAGTCTCGGTAAGGGACTCAGACAAGTCTCGGAGGGGGACTCAGGAAAGTCTCAGTGGGGGACTCGGGACACAGCCAAGCCTCGGTGGGACCCACGGGACTCAGCCAAGTCTCAGAGGGGGACTCAGGACTCAGACAAGTCTTGGTGGGACCCTAGGCACTCAGACAAGTCTTGGTGGGCGACGCGGGACTCAGACAAGTCTCGGTGGGGGAGTCGGGACTCAGCCAAGTCTCGGTGGGGGAGTTGGGACTTAGACAAGTCTCGGTGGGGGTTTAGGAATTTGGCTGAGAGTTTGGGTTCAGTGCTTGCAGTTCTCGTGGCTGAGCGGGGGTGCTGCCATTGTGGGATGAGACCCTCAGGTGAGGTTCATACTTAGATGGTCACATGACAAACGTAGGGCCCTATTCTTTGAACAGGAATGAATTCAAGATGGAATGGGCGGGTGGGACCTGTACTGGATGCAAATACCGCCGCAGGTAGAACAGAGCCTTAATCAGCTGAACATTTAAGGTGCAGGGGTCCAACTACGGACCCATCTAGGAACAAGCACCCTAAGCAGCATTCATTAGGGACACAAGAAAGGTGGGGAATAGCATGGGGGCGGGGACTGATAAAGTAAGGCGGAGTTTATGCCAAGTTAAAGCCCACGGCTGGATATGGCCTGGACCTACTGACTCGGGACGGAAGAAATGTGCCCACTGTCAATTTGGGACGAACCGGTGCCGAGCACAGACCAACTGCAACCTGAATAAAAAGTCCCAACCAGCACTTCACAGGGGGCTCCATTAGAGAAAACTACTCACATTAAACACTAGGGGGCGCTGTATCTCCGTTTAGCTGCTGTGCTATGCAGGTACCGGTTGTGCTTTGTATGGGGGGGCAGTTTGTAGCAGAGAGATAGGGGCGGTGGGTCGGCACACACAAGGGAAGGGGGTAACATGGGGTATTTAATCATTCACAGCTTAACCATTTATTGCACTTGTATTTCACTAAAACTACCCCCTGCCCCCCCCCCCTCTTCCCATAATCCAATATTTCTTGCACACAACCCAGCGGCCCTGTCTGCTAAAGGCCTCATTAAAGAGGCCAATGGGGAGGATAATATAATATAATACAAATCTAATGCCGTATGTAAGTTTGCCCAGGAGCAGTAACCCATAGCAACCAATTAGCAGGCAGCATTAAAAGCAAGCATCCTATTGGTTGCTATGGGTTACTGCTCCTGGGCAAACGTAGTGCCTTTTATTACATACGGCATTAGATTTGTATAATGTTATTTACCTTCACTGATTCAGTTATACCCCCCCTGTTATAATACCCCCCTATGGGCAAATAGAAGGCAGAATGATTGGTCCCATCAACTATATGTATGTGGGGTGGGGGGGTCTGAACCATAGAGACCCCTGGGGTACCCCAGTACACTGTAAGCAATGCCCCCCCCCCCCGGGGCGGTATCCAGTCACTAAAGTGCAATGCAATGTATTTTTGCCTCTTTAAAAACAGTACAGTAACATCGGAGCCCAAAAAAACAAAGCCTCGAAGTCAGAACTAAAGGTAAAACAACCCCAAAACCCCCCGAGCAGGGAAATCTAAGGTGCATGATGGCCATTGGTCAGTCCTATAGCGCTTCACTGCGGCGAATGAGAGCAAGTGGGCTGGTCCTACGCAAGACCAATAGCATTGTATGGTATAATATATAAAGCATTGTTCAACCTGGCAGTAACCCATAGCAACCAATCAGTGATTAGATTTTTATCGACAATGCAAACATGATTGGCTGCCATGATTAGTACCCAGGAGCAAATGTCTTTGCTATCCCCACAATGCACTGGGCCGGCGGGAAAAAAACTGGTGGGCCGACCCAGACCCGATCCCGTCCCCCAGCAAGATATCCTTCCGGGCAAGTGGGGGTGCAGCTAAGGGGTGTGACCCCATTGTGGGAGGTGCCTGGCTGCTAGATACCCTCAGGGGAAGAGAATAATTACCCCAGAGAAGGTGCTGATAGATGGGGTGAAACAGAGGCATCACAGTGAGGGTCCCCAATTCACACAGCACTCCCAGTACAGACTGGTCCAACATTTACACTGCCCAGTACATCACATAAACTACAACTCCCAGCAACCCCCCCTGCCCCCCAAGAGCTTTCAACTGTGAGTGGGATGGATGATAAATGCAGTAATGGGGATATGAAGGGCCACAGGCTCTAACCCTGATTGGGCAAATACCTCTCAACAGTCTGTTTTATGGAGGGGGGGGGGGGGACAAAAAAGGGGCCGGGCTTGCTGGACTGGGTGGAGTTTGGTCAATCAGGGGCGTGGGCCAATTTTTAAATCAGACATAATGAGAGGTAAGATAGAACATGGCCAATGGAATATTACCAACCATATTGTCTTTAAAGGGGAAGTTCACCTTTGAATTAACTGTTTAGTATAGTTTTTCAGTTGTTTAGCTTTTTGCAGCTCTCCGGTTTGGAATCTGAGTAGCTGTCTGGTTGCTAGGGTCTTGTTTACCTCAGCAACCAGGCAGCGGTTTGAATGAGAAACTGAATATTAAAGATAAGGAATAAAAAAGTAACAATAATAAATTAGATTGTATTTTGGCTGCCGGGGGTCAGATACAAAATAAATAATGAGGACCAATTGCAGAGCTGCTAATATTCTATAACATACTAAAGTAAACTTAAAGGTGAACCTACCCCTTTATACGCACAATAAAACATTGGCCGCTGACCAACGCATCACGGAATCAGCAGCCTATGGAAACATAGAATTCATATCGAAGGCAGGGCCGTACAATCTCATTGGCCGAAGATCATCACCTGATCGTTAACCTCAATGGATTCCTCCACTAAAGTCAACACTTCAGTACCCGGATCTGGGTAACATGGCCAGACGGAGACTTGGGGTCCTCTGGTTTGTTTTGGGGGGGGGGCGGGGCAAAGTTTTCAAGTTTGTCGTCCAATCATCAAGTGCCTTTTGTCTGGACATTAAAATCAAACCAACCAGATTGGGGAATGTTACAGAATTGTGCTCCCAAATAAGAGTAAGACGTGCACGTGGAAACAAAGCAGATTGTCCAATCAGATCCATGCAAGGGGGCCCCCCAGTGCCGGGAAAGGACAGGGCGAGAGGCAGAAGAAGGGGAGGTCCCACATCATCCCTTAGTAGAGTCGCTGCACCCCGAAAAGAGGAGGCTCGTTGGAAAAAAAAGGGGGGAGAGTCGATACCAGAAAGTCACAGGAGATGAGAAAAATAAAGGGGAAATTCAAAATCAAAATAAAATGAAGAATCTCCGGTACGTGGAACTATTCAGCCAATGGGCTTTGTCGGTTTCTGGCACTCAACCAACCAATCGGAAGGATGGGACTTATTTCATTTTTTTTTTTAACTTGGGGGTCTTCAGATGTTATTGGAAGATAGTACTGCTAGCTTGCAATCCCCCCAGCTGTAGAACAGCGCCCCCTGGGGCACACGGTAGGAAATGGCAGGGCTATAACCCTTGGGTTGCACAATGTTGCCGGACTACAAAGCCGATTTTGTTGCCCCCTGACTGGGTTTGCACCAAGCAGCCTGGTTTGCCCAGGGGCCGTCCCTTTGCTCCTTTACAGCCACTAAAGCCCCAAACCCACCTTCTGATATCCCAGCCCTGCCCCCTTTACTTGGCATAACCCCACCCCAGGGCCGGAACTAGGGGTAAGCAGAAGAGGCAGCTGCCAAGGGAGCAACCATTGGGGGGCGCCATGCAGGAACCTCTCTTGCCTACCCCTAGTCACCTTGCCATTGGCGCTTGTCATTACTCGCTGGGGGCAATGACCAAAGCACACAGCGAGGTGGCCGACTGGGTTGCCTAGGGTGCCCGGTCGGCTTGGCCCTCCCCTGCCCCACCCCCTGGGCCGGTGGGACACCAGGCAAAAAACCTGGTGGGACTCACAGTCCTGCCGACTCCCTCTCCCCCCGCACCCTTGCCCCGGCCGCTCCCTCTCCCCCCGCACCCTTGCCCCGGCCGCTCCCTCTCCCCCCCGCACCCTTGCCCCGGCCGCTCCCTCTCCCCCCCGCACCCTTGCCCCGGCCGCTCCCTCTCCCCCCCGCACCCTTGCCCCGGCCGCTCCCTCTCCCCCCCGCACCCTTGCCCCGGCCGCTCCCTCTCCCCCCCGCACCCTTGCCCCGGCCGCTCCCTCTCCCCCCCGCACCCTTGCCCCGGCCGCTCCCTCTCCCCCCCGCACCCTTGCCCCGGCCGCTCCCTCTCCCCCCCGCACCCCCGCACCCTTGCCCCGGCCGCTCCCTCGCACCCTTTCCCCCACACCCTTGCCCCGGCCACACCCTTGCCCCGGCCACTCCCTTTCCCCCACACCCTTCCCCCCGGCCACACCCTTGCCCCGGCCACTCCCTTTTCCCCACACTCCTGCCCCACCCCCTGGGCCGGTGGGACACCAGGCAAAAAACCTGGTGGGACTCACAGTCCTGCCGACTCCCTCTCCCCCCGCACCCTTGCCCCGGCCGCTCCCTCTCCCCCCGCACCCTTGCCCCGGCCGCTCCCTCTCCCCCCCGCACCCTTGCCCCGGCCGCTCCCTCTCCCCCCCCCGCACCCTTGCCCCGGCCGCTCCCTCTCCCCCCCGCACCCTTGCCCCGGCCGCTCCCTCTCCCCCCCCGCACCCTTGCCCCGGCCGCTCCCTCTCCCCCCCCGCACCCTTGCCCCGGCCGCTCCCTCTCCCCCCCGCACCCTTGCCCCGGCCGCTCCCTCTCCCCCCCGCACCCTTTCCCCCACACCCTTGCCCCGGCCACACCCTTGCCCGGCCACTCCCTTGCCCCGGCCACTCCCTTGCCCCCACACCCTTCCCCCCGGCCACACCCTTCCCCCCGCACCCTTGCCCCGGCCACTCCCTTTTCCCCACACCCTTCCCCCCGCACCCTTGCCCCGGCCACTCCCTTTCCCCTGCCTGGGCCGCTTCCCCCCTCCCCAGAAGGTTAAAGGGCTGGGGCAGGGAGGCGGCTGTTAGTAGGAGGGGCCTAGTGGGCCCCTATGCTCCAGTTGGACCCTGCCCCTCCCCTTTCTCCAGTTTTTGACCCCAGCAAAGGTGCCAACCCTAAACCCAAGTTTCACCAACATAATCATGGGATGTGTAGTCCAGCAACACCCGGGGCCCCAGGGTTCCAAACCAAGGGCCGACAGTGGGTCCCTGTGCCCACACTCTGTGCCAGGATTGGCTCCGTAACCAAGGAGATTTACCATTTTGTTTGTCAGAGATTAGTTAAAAAAAAAACCCAAAGTGGATGATTGGAGCAGCTCCTCCCATGCTGATTGGTGGATGGAATCCAAACAGAAGGATTAGTCCATGGAATAAAGCCCCCACTGATTTCCAAAGGCGGCCATGCCCACTCCATGCCGGGGGCGGAGCAGAGTTAGTTCCAAGCGCCGATTGGTCCCTTATCCCTCCCCTCCTCCTCCGGCGCCGCGTCCCTTTAACAACACGGATGGATTATCTGCTTATTTCTGTATTTACTGTCAGTGCTAAGAAACTAGAGGAACACAAGACTGAGGGAGAGACAGAGGCGCTCGCAGTGCTGGGCGGTTACTTGAAGGCTGTAAACTCTCCTGCAGAGGGACAAGAGAATCACATTTATTGCACCACGAAAACTCAACTTGCACTCAGTCTGCTGGGTATATGGGGGGAACAGCGCCCTCTGGTGGGGAAAGTGAGAATGAGCTTATAATCCACATGAAACATTCCTTCTCTGTATATTTGTATTTAAACATATGGGTAGGGGGTGCCATAGTGTTTCCCTTAGACAGTACAGTATGGGGGTACAGCTTATTGTGTGCCCAGAACATTCCTTCTCTGTATATTTGTATTTATACATATGGGTAGGAGGTGCCATAGTGTTTCCCTTAGACAGTACAGTATGGGGGTACAGCTTATTGTGTGCCCAGAACATTCCTTCTCTGTATATTTGTATTTATACATATGGGTAGGAGGTGCCATAGTGTTTCCCTTAGACAGTACAGTATGGGGGTACAGCTTATTGTGTGCCCAGAACATTCCTTCTCTGTATATTTGTATTTATACATATGGGTAGGAGGTGCCATAGTGTTTCCCTTAGACAGTACAGTATGGGGGTACAGCTTATTGTGTGCCCAGAACATTCCCTCTCTGTATATTTGTATTTATACATATGGGTAGGGGGTGCCATAGTGTTTCCCTTAGACAGTACAGTATGGGGGTACAGCTTATTGTGTGCCCAGAACATTCCTTCTCTGTATATTTGTATTTATACATATGGGTAGGGGGTGCCATAGTGTTTCCCTTAGACAGTACAGTATGGGGGTACAGCTTATTGTGTGCCCAGAACATTCCCTCTCTGTATATTTGTATTTATACATATGGGTAGGGGGTGCCATAGTGTTTCCCTTAGACAGTACAGTATGGGGGTACAGTTTATTGTGTGCCCAGAACATTCCCTCTCTGTATATTTGTATTTATACATATGGGTAGGGGGTGCCATAGTGTTTCCCTTAGACAGTACAGTATGGGGGTACAGCTTATTGTGTGCCCAGAACATTCCTTCTCTGTATATTTGTATTTATACATATGGGTAGGGGGTGCCATAGTGTTTCCCTTAGACAGTACAGTATGGGGGTACAGCTTATTGTGTGCCCAGAACATTCCCTCTCTGTATATTTGTATTTATACATATGGGTAGGGGGTGCCATAGTGTTTCCCTTAGACAGTACAGTATGGGGGTACAGCTTATTGTGTGCCCAGAACATTCCTTCTCTGTATATTTGTATTTATACATATGGGTAGGGGGTGCCATAGTGTTTCCCTTAGACAGTACAGTATGGGGGTACAGCTTATTGTGTGCCCAGAACATTCCCTCTCTGTATATTTGTATTTATACATATGGGTAGGAGGTGCCATAGTGTTTCCCTTAGACAATACAGTATGGGGGTACAGCTTATTGTGTGCCCAGGGGGATGATAAGCAACTGCTTATGGGTATGTCCCAGAATCCCTTTCTTTACTTCCTAATTCAAAATGAACCAAAATGAATCTTATTGGTTGCTATTGGTTACTGTTCCAGGGCAAAGGTAGTGCCTTCTATTACATATGGGGGTAAGAGAAGTAAGTGACGATTCACTATGACTGGAGACACCAAAGGGTTAACCCCGGCCCTTGTGAGATGCACCGACCCAGGGTACTTGGCTGGGGGGCTCACTGCCATGTTCCAGGTACCCCTCGCGCAGGCGTAGGGTGGGCACAATAATAAAACTTTCACACTCCGTACCTTCTATGGCAGATGAACCTCACTTCCTGCTTGACGATTTCCCCCTGCCCCTAAGCTTAGCTCCTCCCCCAGCAGCCCACTGAGCACGTGCAGTGCCACTGACACAAAAGACGGCCTAACAAGATCCAAGATGGGGAGCTGCTGGGGGCAACTGTGAAGGCCTGGGGTATTACTGGTATAGGGCTGCTGAGCCTCTGGGCTGGTACCCCCCCCCCCCCAAGTGGAAGCTACAAAGCACCTACTGCAGAGGCAACAATGGCTTCAGGGTCAGGGGGGAGGAGCAAATTTTCATGGCAAGCAAATGGAACATGGCAGTACACGCGGGAGGGGAGGAGCATGCGTAACAGCCAATCATATTCATAACACACCCACTTGTCATCATTAAAGGGATACTGTCACCAGAAGGAAGGGTTGGATGGTTTTGTGACTGTTTATAATAAGTTTCATCCCTCTCGTACTGTGGGTCTGACAGCAAGTTCTGCTCTTTATAAACAGTGAGTCTCATAACCAAACCCCGCCCCGCAGTCCTGCCCTGCTTTATGGCTGAGATTCTAGCTATCTGTATAACAGAGCATTCTGTCACAGTGGCACAGATCCTATCTGATCCCCCCATTGTAAGCAGCAGTCCTGCCCTGCTTTATGGCTGAGATTCTAGCTATCTGTATAACAGAGCATTCTGTCACAGTGGCACAGATCCTATCTGATCCCCCCCATTGTAAGCAGCAGTCCTGCCCTGCTTTATGGCTGAGATTCTAGCTATCTGTATAACAGAGCATTCTGTCACAGTGGCACAGATCCTATCTGATCCCCCCATTGTAAGCAGCAGTCCTGCCCTGCTTTATGGCTGAGATTCTAGCTATCTGTATAACAGAGCATTCTGTCACAGTGGCACAGATCCTATCTGATCCCCCCATTGTAAGCAGCAGTCCTGCCCTGCTTTATGGCTGAGATTCTAGCTATCTGTATAACAGAGCATTCTGTCACAGTGGCACAGATCCTATCTGATCCCCCCCCATTGTAAGCAGCAGTCCTGCCCTGCTTTATGGCTGAGATTCTAGCTATCTGTATAACAGAGCATTCTGTCACAGTGGCACAGATCCTATCTGATCCCCCCATTGTAAGCAGCAGTCCTGCCCTGCTTTATGGCTGAGATTCTAGCTATCTGTATAACAGAGCATTCTGTCACAGTGGCACAGATCCTATCTGATCCCCCCATTGTAAGCAGCAGTCCTGCCCTGCTTTATGGCTGAGATTCTAGCTATCTGTATAACAGAGCATTCTGTCACAGTGGCACAGATCCTATCTGATCCCCCCATTGTAAGCAGCAGTCCTGCCCTGCTTTATGGCTGAGATTCTAGCTATCTGTATAACAGAGCATTCTGTCACAGTGGCACAGATCCTATCTGATCCCCCCATTGTAAGCAGCAGTCCTGCCCTGCTTTATGGCTGAGATTCTAGCTATCTGTATAACAGAGCATTCTGTCACAGTGGCACAGATCCTATCTGATCCCCCCCCATTGTAAGCAGCAGTCCTGCCCTGCTTTATGGCTGAGATTCTAGCTATCTGTATAACAGAGCATTCTGTCACAGTGGCACAGATCCTATCTGATCCCCCCATTGTAAGCAGCAGTCCTGCCCTGCTTTATGGCTGAGATTCTAGCTATCTGTACAGTATAACAGCATTCTGGCACAGATCCTATCTGAACCCCACTATTTACATGATTACAGTATTTTGGGCCTTTACTAGGAAAATGAACACCTCAAAGGACTATCCACTTAAAAACAAACAAAATAAAAAAGACATTATGTGATGCCAAGAAAGAATTTTTTTTTTTTAAATATATTATTGTTTGCAAATCATCTCCCGCACGTGACAGAAAGTGACAATCGGCATTTAATCCCAAACAGAAATAAAATACATGAATGTATATATAAACAAGGCGACAGTATCCCTTTAAGAAAATCAAAGCTACAAACAAATGACCCCCCCCAGAAAAGCTTAAGTGCAGCCCCTGTAACAGTGAGTGGGGGAATATATTAAATATATACAGACAGACGGACAGGTATAATACAGGGAGGGATACAGAGGGAGGGCTGCCGTACATGGCTGTATACACCAGCGCAACAGATACAGTTTCCTGCCAGCAGGGAATGAAGTGCTCACAAGGGACGGGGGGACGGGGGGCGCTCACAGGGCCCGGATAGCAAACCCACCATAACCTCCCGCCTGGATAGGCGTTTTGGGAGAAGCGCACGTGTACAGACTGAAGTCTTCCGTCTGGAATCCAGCGCGGTTTAAGGACGGCTCAGACGCGCTGCGGTGGATTTTTGGCAATGACCGTGCCAGCAGCTCGATGGAGGCGAGAATCTGAGGGGAACAGAGGTACAGATTAGGGGCAGCACTGGCAGCAATTGTTCAGCTTCGGCAACTGGGGATTTAGGGCTTTCTATTTATTATGGGGGGAAGCCATTTTACTTGCAGGAAACAGAATGGAGGAGGAGCTTGTTGCTCGGTTGTAAGCTGACAGTAGAGAAGGGAGAGAGGAGTGAAGGAGGAGCTTGTTCCTCTGTTGTAAACTGATAGTAGATAAAGAAGGGAGGAGTGAAGGAGGAGCTTGTTGATCTGGTGACAGAAGAGAAGGAAGGGAGGAATGAAGGAAGAGCTTGTTGATCTGGTGACAAGTAAGCAGGAAGTGAGGTATGAAGGAGGAGCTTGATAATCTGGTGACAGGAAAGCAAAAAGTATGAAGGAGGAGCTTTTTGATCTGGTGACAGAAGAACAGGAAGTGAGGAGTGAAGGAGGAGCTTGTTGATCTGATGACAGGAAAGCAATAAGGAGGAGGAGCTTTTTTTATTTGGTGAAAGCAGATAAGGAAATGAGGCATGAAGGAGGAGCTTGTTGATCTGGTGACAAGGGAAGGAAGCGAGGAGTGAAGGAGGAGCTTGTTGATTTTGTGACAGTAGATAAGGAAGTGAGGTATGAAGGAGGAGCTTGTTGTTCTGATGACAGGAAAGCAATAAGTATGGAGGAAGAGCTTTTTTATTACAAGTAAACAGGGAGGGAGGGAGGGATGAAGGAGGAGTTTGTTGATCTGGCTACAAGTAAACAGGGAGGGAGGGAGGGATGAAGGAGGAGTTTGTTGATCTGGCTACAAGTAAACAGGGAGGGAGGGAGGGATGAAGGAGGAGTTTGTTGATCTGGCTACAAGTAAACAGGGAGGGAGGGAGGGAGGGATGAAGGAGGAGTTTGTTGATTTGGTGACAGGAGAGCAGGAAGTGAGGTATGAAGGAGGAGCTTGTTGCTCTGGTGACAAGAGAGCAGGAATGAAGGTGGGATTTTTATACTGTTGATTTGCTGTAAGACCAACGATACTAGTGGGGAGGATGTTTACCCTAAACCCCCCCCCACAGTGCAGCTACAGCACCTTGGTTAATACCAGCTACGGCCCTTTCACAGCACTGAGTGTTCAGGGTCAGTCACTCACCTGTGGGAATAGGGGGCGCTCATCTCTCTTCTTCTTTAGACAGTCTGCCATTAACCTCTTCATTGCTTTGGGGCAATTACTCCTAACTTTGCTGAAGTCGGGAGATAAGTAGCCTCTCCCAACCATAAATATGATCTTAACAAAAAAACAAAAGGGGGGAAAAGCAATTAGATTCTGCAGCCAAATTAACCCCTGAACTGCAATGGCTCAGCTACAGAACAACAACATTTGCAGACTACAGATGCCCAAGCCATAGCCCCCCAATAGGCACTGCTGGTACAGGGCTCAGACTCCTTGTACTTCCTACCCCTATGCTGCTCTCTTTCCCATGGTCCACTGGGGGTTGTACTGGTCAGTACTGGTGACCAATGCAGTATAATGTGGGACGGATTTCCTATTCATCAAACCACTTTCTTTTCATTGCAATGGGAAATAGCCAATCAGTCCAGTTCATAAACACCAATCCCTTTACCTTCGCTTAACCACGGGAAGGAGAGCAGCCCAAGAGCAAAATATACACTAGGGGTGCATTTGGCCACCTTGGGGCACCATCCCTGATTCATTTGTAAATACCTGGTCTCTGTTGTTGATGTTGGAGTAGGGCAACTGCCCCGTCATCAGTTCATATAGAACAATGCCAAACGCGTAGACATCAGACTGAAAGCTATAGGGGTTGTTATCTTGCATCCGAATGACCTCAGGAGCCTACGGAGAGAGACAGCGGTGACCAACTGTAAAGATGGTATTTCCAGAACACAGTGTCCTCCCTAGGGGCTGAGGAACTCACCATCCACAGAATGGAGCCAGACAACTGCTCAAACTGATGAGACCCACTCCACCGGGACTTCACTGTTGCCAGGCCAAAGTCACCAATCTTTACTGTGAGGTCTTCATGAAGGAATATATCTAAGGGGGGGCAAGTTAAGGAATGCAACCAATCCGAGCAGAGAAGAGAAGCCCTAGAGTTACATATAGAGAACCAGCCTGTGTGTTTGGTTTCTTGCAGCTGCAATGATCCATTTCTGCCACAAGGTGGGGCTAAGTATTCCATTACTGCTCTGCAATAACTATTGCTAATGGTCTACAGATCCCCCGGTTGAGCCGAAGGTGGGGTTCCCCCATTTCCCAGGCCGGGAAAGTGGAGACAAGAACCTTAAATCTACCTCATATTCCTAGAGGGTAGGATTCAGCTCACAGGCAGAAAGAGCCCATAGGAACAGGGTTAGGGCTTGGCAAGGATACTATTGCTCTTTAGGTCTCTGTGGATGATTGACTTCGCGTGCAAATAGCTGTAAGGAGAAATCACACAAGTATATGATTATTATTATTATTCACAACAATAAAAAAGTGCATTGCTATATTCCCATAACTATGATGTTTTACCCAGAATGCCATGCCACTGCCCCCCTACAAAATCAGGAAATTCTGTACTGAAGTGGAGGCTGCGGCTATGCCAAAGGGGGGGACCTGGGTATCTTCTATTGGGGGCCACAATGGAGAACAAAGAGACTCATGTCTATGGCACCGTTTAGCTAACATGGGCAGCAAACTCTGAGAGGCACATGTGTCGGGGGGGCTTGCTAGGCACTGTGTAAAAGTGGAGTGATGAAGGGTCCCCTAGTAGCCAAAACATTTTCACATCACTCTACATCCCCTGGGCCATAGCGATCAAAGCGACAGGGTCCTATTGGTACTTTCAGCTGAACCCAAGCCCTTACCTGACCATGGGTAGGAGAGCAGCCCATGGGCACACATTGAACCTAGGCCCTTCATACCATGGATTCTCTTGGGGGTCTTGCAGAAGAGGGGGCTTGCTAGGCACTGTGTAAAAGTGGGGTGATGGTGCCACAATGGTCCCCTAGTAGCCAAAACATTTTCACATCACTCTACATCCCCTGGGCCATAGCGATCAAAGCAACAGGGTAAGGTCCTATTGGTACTTTCAGCTGAACCCAAGCCCTTACCTGACCATGGGTAGGAGAGCAGCCCATGGGCACACATTGAACCTAGGCCCTCCATACCATGGATTCTCTTGGGGGGCTTGCTAGGCACTGTGCAAAAGTGGGGTGATGGTGCCACAGTGGTCCCCTAGTAGCCAAAACATTTTCACATGACTACATCCCCTGGGCCATAGCGATCATGGCAACAGGGTAAGGTCCTATTGGTACTTTCAGCTGAACCCAAGCCCCTACCTGACCATGGGTAGGAGAGCAGCCCATAGGCACATATCCATGGTATGAAGGGGCCTAGGTTCATTTTGTCTATGGCCAATGTCTAACAGACCCTTGCTTTATTTCCCCATCCCTAACAACGCTATGGAACAGAACTACTGGTTCCGAATCCCCCCGGCCCAGAGCAGCTGGGGCCCCCACGTACTCCATGCCCTGCGCCGTCTGTCGTGCAATGTCGATCAGCTTGATCATTTCGAATTTGGTCTCGATGATGTGCAGGTGGTGATAGAGACTGGAGCCCTCGCACCACTGGGTCACTAGTCGCAGCTGGGGCTTCGTGGAGTAGCCCATGAAAAGCAGGATGTTCACGTGTCGCGTTTTTCTGGACAGAGAGAGAACATGTAGAAACATTAATGCAAAAGGACCAACTGCAATTAATTTCTACATCATAATCTCAGATTAATTTTCCCATTGAAAAGCGGACGCTATGCACATAATAGAACCAATATGGCTACGTGCAACCTGTTTATATAGTCCATATATATATATATATATATATATATATATATATATATATATATATATATAGATGATATATATATATATCTATTTACCCTCATTTTATTAAAAGGCCTGTCCTATCAGAAAGGAGGAATTAGCTAAAGACCAGACCAGTGTCAGACTGGTACGGGGCGGGGCTCCAGCCCCCACTGACCCAGGCCACTCCCCTCCTTGCCAGTGACTGTGGGTGCTAGTATTCTCCTTCCCATCAAGTGTGATAGGTGGTAGGGGAGTAGAGGAGTACACAACAGTGTAGCAGCTCCCAACTGGGGTGGGGGGCCCCCCATGTGACAGCACTGGTGACCCCCCAGACTGACGCTGGGCCACTAGAACATGGCTGCTTCCAAAGCATCTCTTTGCAAGGGGTGCCAACATGGCCCCCCTCTTCCAATCGGCGCCCCCCCCCCCCCCAGAGGTGGGAAGGTTTCATTCCATTCCCGGGGGGTAACGCACACTTACCTGAGGACTCCTACTTCATTTTTAAAGGCCTGTAGCTGCTGAGGCGTTGGCGCCGTTACATTCAACATTTTCACTGCTACGTCCCCTGGAAAAGTCACATGGGAGATAATCAGCGAATGAGACGAGGATAAAGTGATAGAACGAAACGCATTTTATACGTACAGGCGGTTGGAATTTGGTAATACAATGGGAGTGTTGGTTTAAGCTAAGGAAATTAAAGGGGAAGTAAAGGCAGACCTAGACCAGCTTTTGACACCTATACTTCCGCTATTGGCCCACTAGAAATACCCAAGACGGCACAGTGGAATCACCCGCTACCTCCAAGGCAATACCGGGGCAAACAGGTATCCGGACACCCTCTGTATCTATAACGGCCAATCCTGGGACAGACACCATTGCTGTAGAGTTCCTGACAGTCAGTACAGGAGTCACCTCCCCACAGAAGTGCCATTTGGCTTTTTGTCCTATGAGTTTTGCACCAACACTTGGGGGAGCCACACCAGTTCCAGCCCAATGTCCGCCTAGGTGACTCCCACCACTGCTCTATGGGGCCCTACAGAGTCCCCACTATCCAATGGCAGTCAAAGACTCTCTGGGCTCCTTAACCAACCCCTACAGGAACCAGTCCCACTGCAGCCACCTCCAGTGGTAGTGTTATAATGGCGGCCGGAGTAGGCCCACCTCTTTCTGGCTCCTCCCACTCATCCAAACATAGTCCCACTATCTGTCGGTACCTTTACTTTTAGTCCAGTCCTCAGCTGGCCACTACAAAGGCCAGAACAAACTGGACCCATGCAGGGTCAGACTGGGCCCTGGCGGCGTTCTCCCTGCCCGACCGCTCCTCCCCTGATGCGTTAAATTTACGCGCTCGGGGTAGGACGTTGGGTGGGGGGCCCTGCGAGGGGGGTTAGGGGACACCTGCAGGGCCCATGGGGCGGGAGCCCCCCAGTCCGACCCTGGACCCATGACAGTACATTGGATCTATCCCCACTGCCAGGTGCTGGACATACAACCTTTAATCATATATTCTACACCAGAGGGCTACCGCAGTCTGGGCCAAGCAATCACCATCTCTCTAGTTCAGTAGCCACACTGAAGCGTTCAGTAGTCATGTGACCAGTGGTAGCAGCAAATGGTTAAAAGAAACAAATAGAAGAGTAAAACAATTACCGTGCCACTTTCCCTTATACACTGTCCCAAACGATCCAGAACCTATTCTCTGCCCAACCGTGATTTGCCCGTCGGGAATCTCCCAGTCGTCGCTGGAATCGCGTCGTCCGAGCGTTTTCTGCAACACAGTTTGATGGTTATAACATCCGGGGGCTGTAAGGATTCAGATACACAGGAGTCACATGGTAGGAATTGTTCCCAAGAGCTTACCATCCGACTCCTGTCTTCCGTCGAGGACGAGGAGGACTTGCGCTCTCTCTGCTGCCCCGGGGATTTCTGTAGCGCCTTGACGTTGGTGAGGGAGCCGGGGAGGGAGGCAGGGGGGGTCGCCGATAAGCCGGGGGTTGAACCTAATGCCAAGCAAATAAAACTGCAAGTAAATAAACCTGGATAAAACCCTGAATGTGTACACCCCCGGAACTATAGCGGGGTGACTGTTACCCCAATGTTTCTATATATCTGTAACCTTGTTATGGGCTAAGGGGGCCCAGCCTGAAGGCCAGTTAGGGGGGATTTGGGGTGAGTGCTTATTTGTGCCCTGGGTACCCCTGGAACTATAGCGGGGTGACTGTTACCCCAATGTTTCTATATATCTGTAACCTTGTTATGGGCTAAGGGGGCCCAGCCTGAAGGCCAGTTAGGGGGGGATTTGGGGTGAGTGCTTTTTGTACCCTGGGTACCCCTGGAACTATAGCGGGGTGACTGTTACCCCAATGTTTCTATATATCTGTAACCTTGTTATGGGCTAAGGGGGCCCAGCCTGAAGGCCAGTTAGGGGGGGATTAGGGGTGAGGGCTTATTTGTGCCCTGGGTACCCCTGGAACTATAGCGGGGTGACTGTTACCCCAATGTTTCTATATATCTGTAACCTTGTTATGGGCTAAGGGGGCCCAGCCTGAAGGCCAGTTAGGGGGGGATTTGGGGTGAGTGCTTATTTGTGCCCTGGGTACCCCTGGAACTATAGCGGGGTGACTGTTACCCCAATGTTTCTATATATCTGTAACCTTGTTATGGGCTAAGGGGGCCCAGCCTGAAGGCCAGTTAGGGGGGATTTGGGGTGAGTGCTAATTTGTGTCCTGGGTACCCCTGGAACTATAGCGGGGTGACTGTTACCCCAATGTTTCTATATATCTGTAACCTTGTTATGGGCTAAGGGGGCCCAGCCTGAAGGCCAGTTAGGGGGGATTTGGGGTGAGTGCTAATTTGTGCCCTGGGTACCCCTGGAACTATAGCAGGGTGACTGTTACCCCAATGTTTCTATATATGTTTACCTACAGCAATGCAAACCACAAGCGCCACACACAAACCTCGCCACCACACCAAGTTGTTGTACAATAACATGACAAAAGTGTTAGAAACACAAAGTGGTAGATTCCATCAGTGAGACTGCAGGAGTGGAAGGCTGAGTGCACAAGTGACCCCCCCAGTGGATGTATCTATACCTTACACACTTAGTATAAGCAGAGGATTGTGTATATGTGTATAGTTATTTACTAGCAGTGACTGTATGATTTGCGGGAGGGGGGAAAGGTGAATAAACAGCCCAACTACCTCTGCAAACAGGATCAGATTCAAAATCAAAGACTATTTCACTGGGGAGAGTATGGAGGAGTGGGCTGGGGTCCCGCGAGTGGTATTTCCGATGGCAGCGCGTCGGCTGGACTGAGGGGGCTGCGGGAGAAACACAGGCAAGAAATCAAAAATGAAAGAAAAAAATTGGGGGTTGGGGGGGATTATTGGGGTGAGAGAATAGGAAAGTGGAGTATAATAGTAGGAGGAACAAAAAGTTGGAGTTGGGAGGGGGGGCAGAATCAACAAGGTAAAAATTTGCAAGATATTCCCAAATACACACATTGAAACAGAATTTTTAAAGGGGAAATGCAGCTGAAGATCAATTTAGCAGTTATTTCACCGATTAGAAAAAGCAGGGGGGGAGGAGGGGGGGGTGCATTGCTGGCTATGGAAGTCAGACCCTGAATATCCAATAAGGGGTACATACATTTTCATTTAATGCTACACCCTACGTGAGATGGACCCCCCCAAAAACACAAGGTAGGAAATATATGTGACTAGAGGGGGCCCTTGTGGTACAAATAGGGAGAGAAATATTGGGAGCGGTCTATGGTTAAATCCAACTAAAGTGAGAATATAGTGATTATATACCAGATGGGGCTACTTACCTCCCTCGCTGCACTGGAGGCCCTGGTCTCGAATCAAGTCCTACAACACAAGAGAGCAGCTTGGTTACCGTTTGTAACTCTGCCCACCCCCCGTGAATACAAAGCTGCCTGTGTTGGGCAAAACTGTATTCAGGGGGGGAAGCAGGAAGATGGCACAGACACACCTCTTTGCCGACACTTAGGACACAGAGTGCAATGGGGCCCTGTAGGCAGTCGGTAAAATAAAGGGTGGGGCCTGTGCTAGCCAATGAACGCCCGGATCTCCCTGGGGTCTAGTATTGGTCTACTGGAAATCCCCTCTGGCTTCTAAATACCCAAGGCAACAACAGAACACAAGGCTCTTACGTCAATATTGACCGGCTCGATGGTATTTATGTGCACGTTGGGCGCCGAGGACGACCGATCTCGCTGGCCAAACTGGTTCCTGTGGTCCTCATCCGGTCGGAACGGCTGGGGAATCGGGATGGATTTGGAAGGAGAAGTACTCGGTAGACAGAGGGGGCTGGAAAAGCAAAGGGGGAAGAAATTTAATGACGGGCTACCATACAAACATAACATAGCCACTAAGCAGCCATGTTTGTGGGCATTGTGTAGTAGGAAGTCACTAATGGTCCCCTGAAGTGTTGGGAGTTGTAGTTAAACAGCTGGGGGGTGGGATTCATTTCCAATGAATCTACGCAACCCTCATAGCTAGGGGATTGTGGGAACTGTAGTTCAATAACAGCTAAACAGCTCATATTCCCATTAAAGAGACACTGACACCAGAAATGAAACCATTTTTACATCTGTCATAACATTGTCTTTGCATGCTATTTATAATTTTGCCATAAAAGTATTTGTCCATGCTTTTACATTCCCTATCTGATCCCCCATGTTCCTCTATGAGGGGGCGGCCATATTTGTCCAGCAGGAGGCCGTTAGCATTAGAAGCTATAACTGACAGGCTGAGAAGAGACAGTCAGGCTGGCAAAACAGTCAGGTTTTGGGATTTCAAGTAACAATTACTTACAAAAGCAGCCCTATCAGTAAAAAATGATCAACACGACCTATAGGCAACTTTTTATGTAGATTTATATTTTAAAAAGTGGTTTTTTCGTGTCAGTATCACTTTAAGGCACTTGGGCATCCTACTGGGGCCCAAATGAATAAAGGGGAACCTTTATACCATGATTCCCGTGTAGGAAGGACAATAATAGGGGGCGCCACTCACAAATCAGTGGGGATTTTACATTTCTGCAGCGCCCAGAGCATGGGAAAAACTCCGGCCGACGTACAGAAATGCATACAGGTATTTGCTTATCCCTTAATTCTGTTCTCTGGTTCCGACTTCTGAAACAATGCAGCAGAATTCCGTTCTCCTGTAGATCTAATAATGCCCCGGCTCTGCTACATCATTTCAGGAGTCCGTTCTAGCACAGATCAGAACATAAACAGTCAACAGCAGTTATATATACAGGTATTTTTTGGGGGGTGAAGGGGGGTTAACGTCAATGTATATGGAGTGCTGGTTTGCTTTCAAGTCGTGCCAATTGTATCTTTTCATGTCTGGATTTACCCCCCCCCCCAGGGGGGCCTTGGCCAAAGGCTGTATATACAGCTGGGGCAATAGACGGTTGGGGCGAGCTGGCACGGAGACACGGAACATCAGAGCTAGAACATTACCCTGTGGCATCTGGAGGGGGCGGAGGAGTCGAGGACTCAGCGGCTGGGGCGACCTCTTCAAACGGAGCTTCCTCCTGAGATATTGGGTGGTGTTCAAAGAACTTGGAGACAAACAGCAAACTGTGAGGCGGAAACAAAGGGAAAGAAGGAATTAGCCCCGCTGAGAGGGGGATACACAGCCATTGGCTGTAATACATGGAATTCTATGCATTTATATTTAGCAGCGACAGGTCCAGTTGCCTTAGATTTACCCCCACTGGCCATTAAAGGGGTTGTTAAGAAACGGACAATGATAATGTAATGGTGAACTTCCCCTTTAATATGGGCTTAAAGTGTACTTTGTTCCATATCTGCTGCTAATCCTCTACTTCTGTGGAGTATCTAATGCTCTGCTTTACTATAGGTTGGCCCAGGCTTCTGAAGCCTCCAAAGCCCCAGTTGTTTTCCAACGCTACGATTGGCTACAGGCTGATCTAGATCTGCCATAGGCTGGACCATACACCATGGCGGCCTTTCTACTGTTCCATTTGTTCAGGCACAGAGCCCAAACTAAGTTAACTCTTCGTATGTTATAGAATAGAAAATTCTAAACACTGTTCAACTGGTCTTTGTTATTTTTTTTATTTATTTTATTTTTTTTATAGTTTTTGGATTATTTCCTCCTTCCGACTCTTTCTTCAACTTTCACAGACCCCCGGCAGCCAAACAAACTATTGCCCCCTAAAGGCTACAATGTTATTATTGTCACTTTTATTAATTATCTATTTAGTCCCACTCCTATTCATATTCCAGTCTCACATTCTCACCACTCCCTGGTTGCTAAGGACCCTAGCAACCAGATCAGCCTCTGAAATTCCAAACTGGAGAGCTGCGCAACAGGCAAAGGTAATTGCCAAACCTGCCCAACCAATACCAAGGGTACACACATATAAATCGTCCGGCCAGCCTGTATCAAACTTATATGGCCAGCTTAGTGCTCTGATTGGCTAAAGGCCGGCTAGTGTTCTAATTGGCTGAAAGGGTGGGGGCACTTACTCTAGACGGTCGTAGTTAACACACATAAGAGGCACCTCCGTGCTGCACCGCTGGTGGAACTTGTACCCGCACGTCTGGCAGCGGAAGCCCTGGAACAGCAGCTTCCGACAGAAGTCGCAGAAAGCCAGCGTGAAGAAGGTTTTCCGTACCTGCGCAACGCAGAAAGGAACAGGGCTGAGTGGCACGGCCGCGGGCATCTTGTACAAACATGAACAGTGCCAGGCACACAGCAGTGCATAGCGCTTCCCTTTGCCCACTCACGGGAAAGACATTTAAGAGGGGGGGCAAGGGCACACGGGGCAGTTAGTAACTATGTGGGGGGGAGACGAACCACCCAAAACTGCAATAACGGCTGGGCTTCTCCGACAGGGGGTTATTGCCCCACAGCAGCCAAGAGGGGTCATTTCCTAAGTACAGGGTGCAAACTATGTGCCCAATATGGCATCATTTTAGCACTTTACTCTCTGACCCTTGAAAAATTGCTGCAGGTCTCCGTGTCCCCACAAATACTGCACCATTACCTGTAAGTTAGGGGGCGCAGGTAACAACAGCACCCTATAATAGGCAGTACGGACTGCTTGGCACCCATCAGTGTGGCCCTGGGCACCTACTGCCGATCCATCGCTAGAATGAGCAGTGCCTGCCTCCCTGCACTTCCATCCTGGGTCTCCCCTCAGGGTTGTGGGGGGGCCCTCGTCCTCCCAGCATCACCCTGATAACCTTTGAATTCATGTAATGAAAGGTGCAACGTTTGCTATGGATCTACTGACCCACAGGTACCACTTAAGAATCCGCTGTGTAAAACCAATATATAAGCTGGGCAAGGCGTACAGACCCTACTAAGCAACCCCCCCCCCCCCACTACTAGATCTACAGGAATGATACACCCGTGTAAATGGAGACGTTGTACCTACAAAGTTATGGGTTGTGAGCGGCACATTCTCCAAGACTTCCACGTGTAACTCTTCTCCAGTGATCCAGCTTATATCTGTATCCCAGCCAATCGGCTTCTTCTCCCTAATGGGGGCAAATACAAGTTGGAAAGGCCATATTGCTTGCCCCGCCCCCCCCCCCCCCAAGAATAAATGATGATGTTACAGCCTGTGTGCAACAGTTTAGAAGGGAAAAGCAATATGGCCGCAACTACTCAGCACTGCAAGCAACACTTACCCATCTTGCACCCTGTACACAGCACAGCATTCTGGGATTAACCCTCGCATCATCAGGGCTTTCTTTAGGCTGTCTCGCACTGTCACACCACTCCTAGCTGGTACCTGGCAGGGGAATCAATCAATTGTCAGTTAAGCCCATGTTTCATAAACTCCTCCTTATCTGTAAACATAAGAACCCGGCAGTGGCCAGGGTAAGGGAGGCCATACTAACAGCATTTAACATGGAGCAAACCCGGCATGGAGCCTTCCAGATATCTTACCACAGTGCGCTGCTTGTTGGGAAGGAAGACTCGGACAATAGGTTTCTGGGGAGACTTGGGATTGATACGGGAGGGGTCGCTGGGGGTCCGCAGGGCTGAGAGAGCTGAAGGAGCCAAGGATAGATTAGATGGGACCGAGGAAAGTGTCAGCTCTGAAGGCAAAGAAGTAGAGTCTGTTCCATTGCCCATAGACTCCAGTAACTGCTGTTCCCTCTGCTGTAATAGATCCAGTTTGCTGGTGTATTCCTCATAAGCCTGAATGGGGGGAACACAGTCATAAAATAAGCCCCCTAAATAAAGGCACCACCTTATCCTAACAAGGAGCCAATCAGTAAGCCATGGCAAGGTTACAGATATATAGAAACATTGGGGTAACAGTCACCCCGCTATAGTTCCAGGGGTACCCAGGGCACAAATAAGCACTCACCCCAAATCCCCCCCTAACTGGCCTTCAGGCTGGGCCCCCTTAGCCCATAACAAGGGTACAGATATATAGAAACATTGGGGTAACAGTCACCCCGCTATAGTTCCAGGGGTACCCAGGGCACAAATAAGCACTCACCCCAAATCCCCCCCTAACTGGCCTTCAGGCTGGGCCCCCTTAGCCCATAACAAGGTTACAGATATATAGAAACATTGGGGTAACAGTCACCCCGCTATAGTTCCAGGGGTACCCAGGGCACAAATAAGCACTCACCCCAAATCCCCCCCTAACTGGCCTTCAGGCTGGGCCCCCTTAGCCCATAACAAGGTTACAGATATATAGAAACATTGGGGTAACAGTCACCCTGCTATAGTTCCAGGGGTACCCAGGGCACAAATAAGCACTCACCCCAAATCCCCCCCTAACTGGCCTTCAGGCTGGGCCCCCTTAGCCCATAACAAGGTTACAGATATATAGAAACATTGGGGTAACAGTCACCCCACTATAGTTCCAGGGGTACCCAGGGCACAAATAAGCACTCACCCCAAATCCCCCCCTAACTGGCCTTCAGGCTGGGCCCCTTTAGCCCATAACAAGGTTACAGATATACAGAAACATTGGGGTAACAGTCACCCCGCTATAGTTCCAGGGGTACCCAGGGCACAAATAAGCACTCACCCCAAATCCCCCCCCTAACTGGCCTTCAGGCTGGGCCCCCTTAGCCCATAACAAGGTTACAGATATATAGAAACATTGGGGTAACAGTCACCCCACTATAGTTCCAGGGGTACCCAGGGCACAAATAAGCACTCACCCCAAATCCCCCCTAACTGGCCTTCAGGCTGGGCCCCCTTAGCCCATAACAAGGTTACAGATATATAGAAACATTGGGGTAACAGTCACCCCACTATAGTTCCAGGGGTACCCAGGGCACAAATAAGCACTCACCCCAAATCCCCCCCTAACTGGCCTTCAGGCTGGGCCCCCTTAGCCCATAGCAAGGTTACAGATATTTAGAAACATTGGGGTAACAGTCACCCCGCTATAGTTCCAGGGGTACCCAGGGCACAAATAAGCACTCACCCCAAATCCCCCCTAACTGGCCTTCAGGCTGGGCCCCCTTAGCCCATAACAAGGTGAAAAATATATAGAAACATTGGGGAAACAGTCACCCCACTATAGTTCCAGGGGTACCCAGGGCACAAATAAGCACTCACCCCAAATCCCCCCTTCACTGGCCTTAAGGCTGGGCCCCCAAATTTGATTCATGACCCCTTAGTTTATACTGTACATAGGACAATGATCAGAATGGCGCAGGAAAGGAAGGGCACATTGCTAGCAGCCCCCTATATCCTTTATATTTAGCGCTGGGGGTTAGCACACAGTAGCATTACAGACAGTAATATAAAGGAGTGCATATAATTACCTCTACGTATATAGATGGGGGGTTGTGCTCGCCTCCAAATTTGTCCAGCAGGGCTTCGATGTGCTCTTGTGTTAACTTTATCATCTGCTTTATATTCCAGACCTGGGGAGGGAAGGACAGACAGACGTGTGAGCAGCATATTCCTTACTGTGCTTGAAAGCATAGTTCAGCTTTAAGTTAACTTAATGTTATAGAATGGCCAATACTGAACAAATATTCAATTGGTCTTAATTATTTATCTTTAATAGCAGCCAATAAACTGCCAGTGAGGGGGGGGCGGGTCCCTATGTACAGAGTGAGGGAGGGGGGGCGGGTCCCTATGTACAGAGTGAGGGAGGGGGGGCGGGTCCCTATGTACAGAGTGAGGGAGGGGGGGCGGGTCCCTATGTACAGAGTGAGGGAGGGGGGGCGGGTCCCTATGTACAGAGTGAGGGAGGGGGGGCGGGTCCCTATGTACAGAGTGAGGGAGGGGGGGCGGGTCCCTATGTACAGAGTGAGGGAGGGGGGGCGGGTCCCTATGTACAGAGTGAGGGAGGGGGGGCGGGTCCCTATGTACAGAGTGAGGGAGGGGGGGCGGGTCCCTATGTACAGAGTGAGGGAGGGGGGGCGGGTCCCTATGTACAGAGTGAGGGAGGGGGGGCGGGTCCCTATGTACAGAGTGAGGGAGGGGGGGCGGGTCCCTATGTACAGAGTGAGGGAGGCAGGGCGGGTCCCTATGTACAGAGTGAGGGAGGCGGGGCGGGTCCCTATGTACAGAGTGAGGGGGGGGCGGGTCCCTATGTACAGAGTGAGGGGGGGCGGGTCCCTATGTACAGAGTGAGGGGGGGCGGGTCCCTATGTACAGAGTGAGGGGGGGCGGGTCCCTATGTACAGTGAGGGAGGGGGGGCGGGTCCCTATGTACAGAGTGAGGGGG
This sequence comes from Xenopus tropicalis, assembly GCF_000004195.4. Classification (NCBI taxonomy): domain Eukaryota; kingdom Metazoa; phylum Chordata; class Amphibia; order Anura; family Pipidae; genus Xenopus; species Xenopus tropicalis. Next base: position 5,553,381 of record NC_030679.2, read on the forward strand.
GGCGGGTCCCTATGTACAGAGTGAGGGGGGGGGCGGGTCCCTATGTACAGAGTGAGGGGGGGCGGGTCCCTATGTACAGAGTGAGGGGGGGGCGGGTCCCTATGTACAGAGTGAGGGGGGGGCGGGTCCCTATGTACAGAGTGAGGGGGGGCGGGTCCCTATGTACAGAGTGAGGGGGGGGCGGGTCCCTATGTACAGAGTGAGGGGGGGGCGGGTCCCTATGTACAGAGTGAGGGGGGGGCGGGTCCCTATGTACAGAGTGAGGGGGGGCGGGTTTGATTTTTCAGTCAGATCAGGGACCACATTGGCTCGTTGATGAAAGCTAGGATACTGTCCATGTAAAGGGCACATAATCCTGCCTTGTGTTTTAGTAGACAGCAGCATTTTGGGAAATATAGTATTTTTTTTGGGGGGGGGGGGGTTACTCCATAATTAGGTTTAACCCACATATAAATGTCACCGTATCAGCCATTTAGTAACACTTCTTGAAGTTCTAGGTCCTAATTGGTCTATTCGGGTCCCATCCTATTCATCTTCCTGTCTTTCATTCTGCCTGGTTGCTAGGGTAAACTAGTCTCTAGCAACCAGTTAGAAGCTGAACAAAATGCTAAATAAAAATATATATATATATAAATAAAAAGGAAAGGAGGTACATGAAAGGAGGAAAGCAGAGACTTGTTGGGGGGCGGTGCCAGCAGAGGGATGGAGGCACAAAGGCGCCAATAATACTCGGCAGCGCTTTGCCCATTGGCAGTATAGGACCTTTACTTCCCCTTTAATCGTGTGCTATAAGGCTCCCTGGGAGGAAGGAATGAATATTGGCACATTGCTCAGGCGCATTATATACAATTCAACTCATTCTTTATTGTCATTATGGTCATTCCTTCATCTCTCTCTGGGACCGGAACATTTTTATGACAATTATTAGGCACTTATTGCCTTTATATGGGCACAGAACCCCTCAGTGACTGCGAATATCCTTATCATTTACAGTAGGGGGTACATTATCCCTTATAATACATGAGTGATACTCAGAGTTCCCTGTATAACTCAGCCTGCAGCCTTGTGCCTTTATATGGGCACAGAACCCCTCAGTGACTGCTAATATCCTTATCATTTACAGTAGGGGGTACAGTATCCCTTATAATACATGAGTGATACTCAGAGTTCCCTGTATAACTCAGCCTGCAGCCTTGTGCCTTTATATGGGGGGCACAGAACCCCTCAGTGACTGCTAATATCCTTATCATTTACAGTAGGGGGTACATTATCCCTTATAATACATGAGTGATACTCAGAGTTCCCTGTATAACTCAGCCTGCAGCCTTGTGCCTTTATATGGGCACAGAACCCCTCAGTGACTGCTAATATCCTTATCATTTACAGTAGGGGGTACATTATCCCTTATAATACATGAGTGATACTCAGAGTTCCCTGTATAACTCAGCCTGCAGCCTTGTGCCTTTATATGGGGGGCACAGAGCCCCTCAGTGACTGCTAATATCCTTATCATTTACAGTAGGGGGTACATTATCCCTTATAATACATGAGTGATACTCAGAGTTCCCTGTATAACTCAGCCTGCAGCCTTGTGCCTTTATATGGGCACAGAACCCCTCAGTGACTGCTAATATCCTTATCATTTACAGTAGGGGGTACATTATCCCTATAATACATGAGTGATACTCAGAGTTCCCTGTATAACTCAGCCTGCAGCCTTGTGCCTTTATATGGGGGGCACAGAACCCCTCAGTGACTGCGAATATCCTTATCATTTACAGTAGGGGGTACATTATCCCTTATAATACATGAGTGATACTCAGAGTTCCCTGTATAACTCAGCCTGCAGCCTTGTGCCTTTATATGGGGGGCACAGAACCCCTCAGTGACTGCTAATATCCTTATCATTTACAGTAGGGGGTACATTATCCCTTATAATACATGAGTGATACTCAGAGTTCCCTGTATAACTCAGCCTGCAGCCTTGTGCCTTTATATGGGGGGCACAGAACCCCTCAGTGACTGCTAATATCCTTATCATTTACAGTAGGGGGTACATTATCCCTTATAATACATGAGTGATACTCAGAGTTCCCTGTATAACTCAGCCTGCAGCCTTGTGCCTTTATATGGGCACAGAACCCCTCAGTGACTGCTAATATCCTTATCATTTACAGTAGGGGGTACATTATCCCTTATAATACATGAGTGATACTCAGAGTTCCCTGTATAACTCAGCCTGCAGCCTTGTGCCTTTATATGGGCACAGAACCCCTCAGTGACTGCTAATATCCTTATCATTTACAGTAGGGGGTACATTATCCCTTATAATACATGAGTGATACTCAGAGTTCCCTGTATAACTCAGCCTGCAGCCTTGTGCCTTTATATGGGCACAGAACCCCTCAGTGACTGCGAATATCCTTATCATTTACAGTAGGGGGTACATTATCCCTTCACAATAAGTGCAACACAGTAGCAGCTCTCCCTTGCTATAAAAACTCAAATAAAAGAAGTAACTTTCTCCATTGCTACAAAGTAGTCACATATAGATCTATACTGTACAAATAATATTATCTATAGAGAGAATGGTACGGCCCGGACACTGAGTGACACAAATAGATCTATACTGTACAAATAATATTATATAAAGAGTGATAGATACATATAGATCTATAGTGTATCTATATATATATATATATATATATATATATATATATATATATATATATATATATATATATATATATATTATATAAAGAGTGATACAACCCAGACACCAAGAGACACAGATACAGATCTATACTGCACATATAGTTATTCTATAGGGAGAGTGGTACAGCCCAGACAAAGAGTGACACATATAGGTCTATACTGTACATATATTACATAGAGAATGGTATAGTCCAGACACACACATATATATAGCTATACTGCACATGTAATATCAGATAGAGTGGTACAGCCCAGACAGTCAGTGACACAGACACATATATAGATATATTGTACAGGTAATATTATATAGAGTGGTACAGCCCAGGCACTGAGGGACAGACACATTTATAGATATATTGTACAGGTAATATTATATAGAGTGGTACAGCCCAGGCACTGAGGGGCACAGACACATATATATATATATATATAAATATATATATTGTACAGGTAATATTATATAGAGTGGTACAGCCCAGGCACTGAGGGACACAGACACACATATATATATATATATATATATATAAATATATATATTGTACAGGTAATATTATATAGAGTGGTACAGCCCAGGCACTGAGGGGCACAGACACATATATATATATATATATATAAATATATATATTGTACAGGTAATATTATATAGAGTGGTACAGCCCAGGCACTGAGGGACACAGACACACACATATATATATATATATATAAATATATATATTGTACAGGTAATATTATATAGAGTGGTACAGCCCAGGCACTGAGGGGCACAGACACATATATAGATATATTGTACAGGTAATATTATATAGAGTGGTAAAGCCCAGGCACTGAGGGGCACAGACACATATATATATATATATATATAAATATATATATTGTACAGGTAATATTATATAGAGTGGTACAGCCCAGGCACTGAGGGACACAGACACATATATATATATATATATATATATAAATATATATATTGTACAGGTAATATTATATAGAGTGGTAAAGCCCAGGCACTGAGGGACACAGATACATATATAGATATATTGTACAGGTAATATTATATAGAGTGGTACAGCCCAGGCACTGAGGGACAGACACATATATAGATATATTGTACAGGTAATATTATATAGAGTGGTACAGCCCAGGCACTGAGGGACAGATACATATATAGATATATTGTACAGGTAATATTATATAGAGTGGTACAGCCCAGGCACTGAGGGACACAGACACACATATATATATATATATATATAAATATATATATATTGTACAGGTAATATTATATAGAGTGGTACAGCCCAGGCACTGAGGGGCACAGACACATATATAGATATATTGTACAGGTAATATTATATAGAGTGGTAAAGCCCAGGCACTGAGGGACACAGATACATATATAGATATATTGTACAGGTAATATTATATAGAGTGGTACAGCCCAGGCACTGAGGGACACAGACACATATATAGATATATTGTACAGGTAATATTATATAGAGTGGTACAGCCCAGGCACTGAGGGACAGACACATATATAGATATATTGTACAGGTAATATTATATAGAGTGGTACAGCCCAGGCACTGAGGGACACAGATACATATATAGATATATTGTACAGGTAATATTATATAGAGTGGTACAGCCCAGGCACTGAGGGACACAGACACATATATAGATATATTGTACAGGTAATATTATATAGAGTGGTACAGCCCAGGCACTGAGGGACAGACACATATATAGATATATTGTACAGGTAATATTATATAGAGTGGTACAGCCCAGGCCACTGAGGGACACAGATACATATATAGATATATTGTACAGGTAATATTATATAGAGTGGTACAGCCCAGGCACTGAGGGACAGACACATATATAGATATATTGTACAGGTAATATTATATAGAGTGGTACAGCCCAGGCACTGAGGGACAGACACATATATAGATATATTGTACAGGTAATATTATATAGAGTGGTACAGCCCAGGCACTGAGGGACAGACACATATATAGATATATTGTACAGGTAATATTATATAGAGTGGTAAAGCCCAGGCACTGAGGGACAGACACATATATAGATATATTGTACAGGTAATATTATATAGAGTGGTACAGCCCAGGCACTGAGGGACAGATACATATATATATATATATATAGATCTATAAGGTACGTATATTATTATAAAGGGAGAATGGTACAGTCCGGACAGAGATAAACCACTGGCTGAGGGGGGGACCCCTGCACATTAGTATAGCCTAGGCCCCCCCCATTCCCCAACTCCACCCCTATCCCTCACCCTCTCACCTCCTCCGGGTACCCCCCGGACGCACACATCTCGCCGGCTCCGCCCAGTCCCCCGGTCTCGGACTCCAGCAGGTCCCCGTTGAGCAGTGAGGGCCCCTCGGTTGATCCCCCACTTACCGCCGCCATCTTGAAGTGGTCCGGAGGCGCGGGAGCGAGCATGAGGGATACTATGGTGCGCGCACCCGCTCGGCCGACCCAGGTCTTCCCAGGCTTCGGAGAGGGAGGGGCGGACTGAGCGTGCGCGTACCCGACAACAGCGCGTCCAATCAGAAAGCAGAGGGGCGGCGCTAACTAGGGGGTTTATTTACGTCAGACCGGGGAGAACCCTCTGCCGCTAGCTCCGCCCCGCTGTGCAGGTGCAGTAAGCGCGTACCCCGGAGCATCCCTGACGTCATGTATTCATTTTCCGTCCACTGAAGTATTATACGGGCCGGTACCTCACACAGCAGTCTGTAACCGGGCTGATTTCCCTCAGGGACCCCAGGGCTTATTTGTGCCTGTTACCCCAATGTTTCTATATATCTGTAACCTTGTTATGGGCTAAGGGGGCCCAGCCTGAAGGCCAGTTAGGGGGGATTTGGGGTGAGTGCTTATTTGTGCCCTGGGTACCCCTGGAACTATAGCAGGGTGACTGTTACCCCAATGTTTCTATATATCTGTAACCTTGTTATGGGCTAAGGGGGCCCAGCCTGAAGGCCAGTTAGGGGGGGATTTGGGGTGAGTGCTTATTTGTGCCCTGGGTACCCCTGGAACTATAGCGGGGTGACTGTTACCCCAATGTTTCTATATATCTGTAACCTTGTTATGGGCTAAGGGGGCCCAGCCTGAAGGCCAGTTAGGGGGGGATTTGGGGTGAGTGCTTATTTGTGCCCTGGGTACCCCTGGAACTATAGCGGGGTGACTGTTACCCCAATGTTTCTATATATCTGTAACCTTGTTATGAGCTAAGGGGGCCCAGCCTGAAGGCCAGTTAGGGGGGGATTTGGGGTGAGTGCTTATTTGTGCCCTGGGTACCCCTGGAACTATAGCAGGGTGACTGTTACCCCAATGTTTCTATATATCTGTAACCTTGTTATGGGCTAAGGGGGCCCAGCCTGAAGGCCAGTTAGGGGGGGATTTGGGGTGAGTGCTTATTTGTGCCCTGGGTACCCCTGGAACTATAGCGGGGTGACTGTTACCCCAATGTTTCTATATATCTGTAACCTTGTTATGGGCTAAGGGGGCCCAGCCTGAAGGCCAGTTAGGGGGGGATTTGGGGTGAGTGCTTATTTGTGCCCTGGGTACCCCTGGAACTATAGCGGGGTGACTGTTACCCCAATGTTTCTATATATCTGTAACCTTGTTATGGGCTAAGGGGGCCCAGCCTGAAGGCCAGTTAGGGGGGGATTTGGGGTGAGTGCTTATTTGTGCCCTGGGTACCCCTGGAACTATAGCGGGGTGACTGTTACCCCAATGTTTCTATATATCTGTAACCTTGTTATGGGCTAAGGGGGCCCAGCCTGAAGGCCAGTTAGGGGGGATTTGGGGTGAGTGCTTATTGTGAATATTGCTAGAACATAGCTCAACACACCACCATATTACACACTCAGAGCTGACAGTAGCCCCTGGGGAAATATTGCCTGTTAAAATGCTCACTGGGAGGAGTATAACACCTTGCACTCACCTTATATGCACCTGTTATAGAGATCAGCCAACAACCCTGCTAGGATTGTGAGGGAAATACACATCTGCTCATAGTTCTACCTATAGTATACATAAATATAATTGTTTATATGAAAGAGCCCCATGTACAAAGCTCCTTATACCTGTCTTATTTTCACAGACTCCTTCCCAGTAACTGAATGTGTCTTCTGGGAAGGGACTGGGGCTGTGGGATAGCAGGTATCCCCCCCAAGTGTAAGCAGCAGTCCTGCCCTGCTTTATGGCTGAGATTCTAGCTATCTGTATAACAGAGCATTCTGTCACAGTGGCACAGATCCTATCTGATCCCCCCCAAGTGTAAGCAGCAGTCCTGCCCTGCTTTATGGCTGAGATTCTAGCTATCTGTATAACAGAGCATTCTGTCACAATGGCACAGATCCTATCTGATCCCCCCCCCCCATTGTAAGCAGCAGTCCTGCCCTGCTTTATGGCTGAGATTCTAGCTATCTGTATAACAGAGCATTCTGTCACAATGGCACAGATCCTATCTGATCCCCCCCCCCATTGTAAGCAGCAGTCCTGCCCTGCTTTATGGCTGAGATTCTAGCTATCTGTATAACAGAGCATTCTGTCACAGTGGCACAGATCCTATCTGATCCCCCCCATTGTAAGCAGCAGTCCTGCCCTGCTTTATGGCTGAGATTCTAGCTATCTGTATAACAGAGCATTTTGTCACAATGGCACAGATCCTATCTGATCCCCCCCCCATTGTAAGCAGCAGCCCTGCCCTGCTTTATGGCTGAGATTCTAGCTATCTGTATAACAGAGCATTCTGTCACAATGGCACAGATCCTATCTGATCCCCCCCCCCATTGTAAGCAGCAGTCCTGCCCTGCTTTATGGCTGAGATTCTAGCTATCTGTATAACAGAGCATTCTGTCACAGTGGCACAGATCCTATCTGATCCCCCCCATTGTAAGCAGCAGTCCTGCCCTGCTTTATGGCTGAGATTCTAGCTATCTGTATAACAGAGCATTTTGTCACAATGGCACAGATCCTATCTGATCCCCCCCCCCATTGTAAGCAGCAGTCCTGCCCTGCTTTATGGCTGAGATTCTAGCTATCTGTATAACAGAGCATTCTGTCACAGTGGCACAGATCCTATCTGATCCCCCCCATTGTAAGCAGCAGTCCTGCCCTGCTTTATGGCTGAGATTCTAGCTATCTGTATAACAGAGCATTCTGTCACAGTGGCACAGATCCTATCTGATCCCTCCCATTGTAAGCAGCAGTCCTGCCCTGCTTTATGGCTGAGATTCTAGCTATCTGTATAACAGAGCATTCTGTCACAGTGGCACAGATCCTATCTGATCCCTCCCATTGTAAGCAGCAGTCCTGCCCTGCTTTATGGCTGAGATTCTAGCTATCTGTATAACAGAGCATTCTGTCACAGTGGCACAGATCCTATCTGATCCCCCCCATTGTAAGCAGCAGTCCTGCCCTGCTTTATGGCTGAGATTCTAGCTATCTGTATAACAGAGCATTCTGTCACAGTGGCACAGATCCTATCTGATCCCCCCATTGTAAGCAGCAGTCCTGCCCTGCTTTATGGCTGAGATTCTAGCTATCTGTATAACAGAGCATTCTGTCACAGTGGCACAGATCCTATCTGATCCCCCCATTGTAAGCAGCAGTCCTGCCCTGCTTTATGGCTGAGATTCTAGCTATCTGTATAACAGAGCATTCTGTCACAGTGGCACAGATCCTATCTGATCCCTCCCATTGTAAGCAGCAGTCCTGCCCTGCTTTATGGCTGAGATTCTAGCTATCTGTATAACAGAGCATTCTTTCACAGTGGCACAGATCCTATCTGATCCCCCCATTGTAAGCAGCAGTCCTGCCCTGCTTTATGGCTGAGATTCTAGCTATCTGTATAACAGAGCATTCTGTCACAGTGGCACAGATCCTATCTGATCCCCCCCCAGCAGTCCTGCCCTGCTTTATGGCTGAGATTCTAGCTATCTGTATAACAGAGCATTCTGTCACAGTGGCACAGATCCTATCTGATCCCCCCCCAGCAGTCCTGCCCTGCTTTATGGCTGAGATTCTAGCTATCTGTATAACAGAGCATTCTGTCACAGTGGCACAGATCCTATCTGATCCCCCCCCAGCAGTCCTGCCCTTACAAGTGAAGTTCTCTCTCACACATCAAATGATGAGTGGACAAAAAATTGTGATGACAGTGTTGGGAAGAAGCTGTATGAGTCTGAGCAAGTACAGAATAGTGTGTAACTGCATATAATTATGTGTATAGAGCAGAGGTGCCATATCACGCACACAGGAGCACAGAGATCACCTCCTAGGCTCCGGGCCAATGAAATAGTGATGTCAGGGGATCTGTTAGACTGGTTGGGCAAGTTGAGGAGCTTCTGATGAACTGGTATTTACAGCAACTACTGAGTCACACCTTTTGGCTGCGCATCATCTTCTGTAGTCTCACAACAGGGCTTTCTTTATTATTAGAACATGAAGGGTGAGAAAGAGACTCCTATAGTGTCTGGCTATACACGGCTTATACATGTTCCTATAATGCTCTGTAAATTGATATTCTCATGAAATATCTTCCTTTAAAGGGAAATATCCATTCATTCCTCATTCTCACTGGGTTTATAGTTATGTGTAACTGTCACTGTGTCTGTCCCTTTCCCTTCCCTGCACTGCTGGTTCTGACTCCTGATACAACTCCCCAATATCCATTCATCCCTCATTCTCACTGGGTTTATAGTTATGTGTAACTGTCACTGTGTCTGTCCCTTTCCCTTCTCTGCACTGCTGGTTCTGACTCCTGATACAACTCCCCAATATCCATTCATCCCTCATTCTCACTGGGTTTATAGTTATGTGTAACTGTCACTGTGTCTGTCCCTTTCCCTTCCCTGCACTGCTGGTTCTGACTCCTGATACAACTCCCCAATATCCATTCATTCCTCATTCTCACTGGGTTTATAGTTATGTGTAACTGTCACTGTGTCTGTCCCTTTCCCTTCCCTGCACTGCTGGTTCTGACTCCTGATACAACTCCCCAATATCCATTCATCCCTCATTCTCACTGGGTTTATAGTTATGTGTAACTGTCACTGTGTCTGTCCCTTTCCCTTCCCTGCACTGCTGGTTCTGACTCCTGATACAACTCCCCAATACCCATTCATTCCTCATTCTCACTGGGTTTATAGTTATGTGTAACTGTCACTGTGTCTGTCCCTTTCCCTTCTCTGCTGGTTCTGACTCATGAAACAATGTAGCAGAAGCCAGTTCTTCTCCAGGACTGTTATTAAGCCAGATTCCATTTCAGGAGTCATAACCAGCAGTGCAGACAATATAAACAGCCAGACAGACAACTGATTTTAACAGCAGTTACATTACCAATAACATTATTTTATGATCGCTTCGGGAGAGCGGCTGATCAGAAAGAAACTTGGCAGCTCCCACAGAGAATGTATACAGAGAATGATTTTCCTTTCTGCAGCAGTTCTCCACAATCTCATTGGTCACTGGTCACATGGGCAGGCCTATCACTTTGGGGTAAAGTGGTGGCAGATTAATAAAGCTCAGTACTTTGGCAAACCCCTAGTTGGTACACATATTGCTGCATTTGATTGGGCAGTGCATTGGATTGCTGCATTTTGATTGGCCAATATCGGATTGGTCCGATACAACCATATAGAAGGGGGGGGACTGATGTTTGGCCATCGCTACAGTATTCAGGGACCTCCTGCTGTAAAATGATACGGGGTCTGTGAGGCTCCGGCACTCATCAACATTCATCTCGAGAACCCTAGAACCCAAATAAGCCCATAAGTGAGGATTTACTGTATGAAATAATAAGCTTTAATCTCGGATTCCAACGTTTATACGTTCAGTCTTCAGAGCAAAGTGGCAGCCTTTCCAGATGCTGCTGAGCTACAACTCCCTGAGGCCTAAGGCCGCGCGTGGGAGTGTTAGTTTAACAACAACTGGAGGGGCATCCGTTTCTTCTCTCCGGGAATGTCCATAGAAACAACATGAAACAGTCTGTGGATTGGGGGGGGGGGGGGGGTCACCCCGAGCGCCCCCAGAGGGTTAATCTATTTCATTTCTTCTTCATCGCCCTCTTCCCTTCACCCTTTTTGGGGGTGCCTTTACCCCGAAGCTTTCTCAGACGTCTCATTTCCTCTTTGAAATCCTCGTGTTCGTCCCTAAAAGATAAACAAACAACAAACCTCAGTTTCATTATTACAACATGGATTCTTTGCCCCTTTTTTTTTTAATTAATGTTACTAAGGTAACAGTCGTTAGCAACGAAACCCTATGGCTAAGAGCCCTCCCTTAACTCCACTGGGGCACTACAAGGAAACCCATGTCTAGCAGCTACCTACCTGCTTATGGAATAAAGCCCTAGGTTAGAGCCAGGATAGGGCGCCCTCTAGTGTTCCCCAACAATATAGAGAAGATCATGGCACGACTGGGGGTACCGGGGGCACAATTGGCACAATTACCTGTACAGGCCGAGGTATCGCAGGTTTCTCATCAAGGAGACGTACGTATTGTGTGGGGGGTACCAGTCGAACACCTCTTTCCTCTTTGCCAGGGGCTCCTCACTAAACATCTTCACCACCTTCATCGACCGCTGGTCCGTCGGCCTCACCACCTCTCCGAATATCCTGGCGCTCAGGCGAGACATGCGCAGGGCGTAGCTGGACAGGGAGGACATGGCGGAAATGGTCTGAAACAGGCAAATAAAAACATGTCATTGAGAAAATGGTGTTACCGGGCACAGCCAGGGCTAACGGGCAAAATCAGCCACTCGCCGTACAGGCCACTCAAAGATTATTTAGGGGCAGAAGCCATCGCTGCCAATGGAGTTGGGGGGGGGGGGGGGGAAGATATAACACAGCAGTGCGGGGTACGGCAGAACTAGCCCTCTATATAAAAGTCCCAGGCAAGAAGCCCCCAGTAGCAGTGCTACAGAGAGTGTGGCCCCACAGGTTGATTATATAGGGACGGTTCCCAACACTGCACTAATGAGCCATGGGTGCTACTATCTCCCCAGCCAACTGCAATGTGCCCACGTCAATCAACACCCCCTCTGTGCTCCCCAACGCTATGCTGGCCAGGGCCCCCCATACACAGGGCCCCCCTGACGCTATGCTGGCCAGGGCCCCCCTAATGCCATGCTGGCCAGGGCTCCCCCATACACAGGGCCCCCCTAACACTATGCTGGCCAGGGCTCCCCCATACACAGGGCCCCCCTATACACAGGGCCCCCCTAACGCTATGCTGGCCAGGGCCCCCCATACACAGTTCCCCCATACACAGGGCCCCCCTAACGATATGCTGGCCAGGGCCCCCCATACACAGTTCCCCCATACACAGGGCCCCCCTAACACTATACTGGCCAGGCCCCCCCATACACAGTTCCCCCATACACAGGGCCCCCCTAACGATATGCTGGCCAGGGCCCCCCATACACAGGGCCCCCCATAGACAGTTCCCCCATACACAGGGCCCCCCTAACACTATACTGGCCAGGCCCCCCCATACACAGTTCCCCCATACACAAGGCCCCCCTAACGATATGCTGGCCAGGGCCCCCCATACACAGTTCCCCCATACACAGTTCCCCCATACACAGGGCCCCCCATAGACAGTTCCCCCATACACAGGGCCCCCCATAGACAGTTCCCCCATACACAGGGCCCCCCTAACGATATGCTGGCCAGGGCCCCCCATAGACAGTTCCCCCATACACAGGGCCCCCCTAATGCTATGCTGGCCAGGGCCCCCCAAAGACAGTGCCCCCTTAACGCTATGCAGTGCTCCCAATTGCTGCCTGAAGATAGTGCCCCCATACACAGTGCCCCCCTAACGCTATGCTGGCCAGGGCCCCCCAAAGACAGTTCCCCCATATATAGGGCCACACAAAGATAGTGCCCCCAAATACTATGCTGGCCAGGGCCCCCCCCATACACAATGCCCCCAATCTGCGGCAGCTCCGGGCCCATTTATAAGGTTGCGCCCCATGAGTACTGACGCCACACATAAGCACAGGGCGACCAATCGGATGCGATTACGGATGACAGGGCCCATAACAGATGAAAGGGCCGCGCTGGTGAGAAAGCTGTAGCACAGCCGGAGCTGTTTGAATGGAAAGCTACTCGCCATACACACTACTGAGAATGAATGAGTAAATGATCAGCGCTGTCTGTTCCAGTAGCTGCTACTAAGTAGCTCCGTGTGTCTTCCCCCTATAGCTCACAGCTCCGCATCGTTTCAGGGTCAGAACCACAGAAAATTGCTTCCAATAGCAATAACATTTAGTAAAACGCGGCCGTAAAGCAACGAGCTGTGCAAGAACAGAACCCTGGGTCAATACCGGCTCCCGTAGCGCAGCCCGACACTCACCCGTGTGACCTCCCTCTATAGCCCCTGCAGGCTCCCTCTGGCCCGGACATGAAAGCGTCACTTCCGGGTTAGCCCCAGCCAAGCGAGCTTGGAACGCATGACGCACCTAGAGTTCCGCCCCCGTTAGCCAATAGGGAGCCTGGATGAATAATGGGCGCTCTCTATTGGCTAATGTGTGTAACACGGGTTAATCGGGGAGGAAGCGGCTGCTTAGCAACGGGGATAGGCGGAAAGCGATAGGGTGAGGTGCTGGCGTCTCTTCCAGCTGAGTAACCGGGTAACGGGAGAGGCAAAATGGAGTTAGTAGCGTCTCTGTGCCGTGTCATACTCACTCTGGCTTATATAGTATAGTGTGTAAGGAACATCATGTAATAAATATACCCCATACAATGTGGATTTTGTAACCAAAGGATTAATAAAGCTCCTCCCACTGAGATACCCAGCAGCATCATGGGTAATAATCTAGCAGCTGTGCCCCCCCCCCCTTCTCTGTATATTTGTATTTATACATATGGGTAGGAGGTGCCATAGTGTTTCCCTTAGACAGTACAGTATGGGGGTACAGCTTATTGTGTGCCCAGAACATTCCTTCTCTGTATATTTGTATTTATACATATGGGTAGGGGGTGCCATAGTGTTTCCCTTAGACAGTACAGTATGGGGGTACAGCTTATTGTGTGCCCAGAACATTCCTTCTCTGTATATTTGTATTTATACATATGGGTAGGGGGTGCCATAGTGTTTCCCTTAGACAGTACAGTATGGGGGTACAGCTTATTGTGTGCCCAGAACATTCCCTCTCTGTATATTTGTATTTATACATATGGGTAGGGGGTGCCATAGTGTTTCCCTTAGACAGTACAGTAACCTCACCTTCAGCTGTAACGCTCTGCCGTTCCACTAGATGGAGCCCATCCCATTATAGAGTGCAGTAACCTCAATTTCAGTTGTAACACTCTGCTGTTCCACTAGATGGAGCCCATCCCATTATAGAGAGCAGTAACCTCACCTTCAGCAGTAACGCTCTGCTGTTCCACTAGATGGAGCCCATCCCATTATAGAGTGCAGTAACCTCACCTTCAGCTGTAACGCTCTGCTGTTCCACTAGATGGAGCTCATCCCATTATAGAGTGCAGTAACCTCACCTTCAGCTGTAACGCTCTGCTGTTCCACTAGATGGAGACCATCCCATTATAGAGTGCAGTAACCTCACCTTCAGCTGTAACGCTCTGCTGTTCCACTAGATGGAGCCCATCCCATTATAGAGAGCAGTAACCTCACCTTCAGCTGTAACGCTCTGCCGTTCCACTAGATGGAGCCCATCCCATTATAGAGTGCAGTAACCTCAATTTCAGTTGTAACACTCTGCTGTTCCACTAGATGGAGCCCATCCCATTATAGAGTGCAGTAACCTCAATTTCAGTTGTAACACTCTGCTGTTCCACTAGATGGAGCCCATCCCATTATAGAGAGCAGTAACCTCACCTTCAGCAGTAACGCTCTGCTGTTCCACTAGATGGAGCTCATCCCATTATAGAGTGCAGTAACCTCACCTTCAGCTGTAACGCTCTGCCGTTCCACTAGATGGAGCCCATCCCATTATAGAGTGCAGTAACCTCACCTTCAGCTGTAACGCTCTGCTGTTCCACTAGATGGAGCTCATCCCATTATAGAGTGCAGTAACCTCACCTTCAGCTGTAACGCTCTGCTGTTCCACTAGATGGAGACCATCCCATTATAGAGTGCAGTAACCTCACCTTCAGCTGTAACGCTCTGCTGTTCCACTAGATGGAGCTCATCCCATTATAGAGTGCAGTAACCTCACCTTCAGCTGTAACGCTCTGCCGTTCCACTAGATGGAGCCCATCCCATTATAGAGTGCAGGAACTCACCTTCAGCTGTAACGCTGTGCCGTTCCACTAGATGGAGCCCATCCCATTATAGAGTGCAGTAACCTCACCTTCAGCTGTAACGCTGTGCTGTTCCACTAGATGGAGCTCATCCGATATTAGAGAGCAGTAACCTCACCTCCAGCTGTAACGCTCTGCTGTTCCACTAGATGGAGCCCATCCCATTATAGAGTGCAGTAACCCCACCTCCAGCTGTAACGCTCTGCTGTTCCACTAGATGGAGCCCATCCCATTATAGAGTGCAGTAACCTCACCTTCAGCTGTAACGCTCTGCTGTTCCACTAGATGGAGCCCATTCCATTATAGAGTGCAGTAACCTCACCTCCAGCTGTAACGCTCTGCTGTTCCACTAGATGGAGCCCATCCCATTATAGAGTGCAGTAACCTCACCTCCAGCTGTAACGCTCTGCTGTTCCACTAGATGGAGCCCATCCCATTATAGAGTGCAGTAACCTCACCTCCGGCTGTAACGCTCTGCTGTTCCACTAGATGGAGCCCATCCCATTATAGAGAGCAGTAACCTCACCTTCAGCTGTAACGCTCTGCTGTTCCACTTGATGGAGCCCATTCTATTATAGAGTGCAGTAACCTCACCTCCAGCTGTAACGCTCTGCTGTTCCACTAGATGGAGCCCATCCCATTATAGAGAGCAGTAACCTCACCTTCAGCTGTAACGCTGTGCCGTTCCACTAGATGGAGCCCATCCCATTACAGAGTGCAGTAACCTCACCTCCAGCTGTAACGCTGTGCTGTTCCACTAGATGGAGCTCATCCGATATTAGAGAGCAGTAACCTCACCTCCAGCTGTAACGCTCTGCTGTTCCACTAGATAGAGCCCATCCCATTATAGAGTGCAGTAACCTCACCTTCAGCTGTAATACTCTGCTGTTCCACTAGATGGAGCCCATCCCATTATAGAGTGCAGTAACCTCACCTTCAGCAGTAACGCTCTGCTGTTCCACTAGATGGAGCTCATCCCATTATAGAGTGCAGTAACCTCACCTTCAGCTGTAACGCTCTGCCGTTCCACTAGATGGAGCCCATCCCATTATAGAGTGCAGTAACCTCACCTTCAGCTGTAACGCTCTGCTGTTCCACTAGATGGAGCTCATCCCATTATAGAGTGCAGTAACCTCACCTTCAGCTGTAACGCTCTGCTGTTCCACTAGATGGAGACCATCCCATTATAGAGTGCAGTAACCTCACCTTCAGCTGTAACGCTCTGCTGTTCCACTAGATGGAGCTCATCCCATTATAGAGTGCAGTAACCTCACCTTCAGCTGTAACGCTCTGCCGTTCCACTAGATGGAGCCCATCCCATTATAGAGTGCAGGAACTCACCTTCAGCTGTAACGCTGTGCCGTTCCACTAGATGGAGCCCATCCCATTATAGAGTGCAGTAACCTCACCTTCAGCTGTAACGCTGTGCTGTTCCACTAGATGGAGCTCATCCGATATTAGAGAGCAGTAACCTCACCTCCAGCTGTAACGCTCTGCTGTTCCACTAGATGGAGCCCATCCCATTATAGAGTGCAGTAACCCCACCTCCAGCTGTAACGCTCTGCTGTTCCACTAGATGGAGCCCATCCCATTATAGAGTGCAGTAACCTCACCTTCAGCTGTAACGCTCTGCTGTTCCACTAGATGGAGCCCATTCCATTATAGAGTGCAGTAACCTCACCTCCAGCTGTAACGCTCTGCTGTTCCACTAGATGGAGCCCATCCCATTATAGAGTGCAGTAACCTCACCTCCAGCTGTAACGCTCTGCTGTTCCACTAGATGGAGCCCATCCCATTATAGAGTGCAGTAACCTCACCTCCGGCTGTAACGCTCTGCTGTTCCACTAGATGGAGCCCATCCCATTATAGAGAGCAGTAACCTCACCTTCAGCTGTAACGCTCTGCTGTTCCACTTGATGGAGCCCATTCTATTATAGAGTGCAGTAACCTCACCTCCAGCTGTAACGCTCTGCTGTTCCACTAGATGGAGCCCATCCCATTATAGAGAGCAGTAACCTCACCTTCAGCTGTAACGCTGTGCCGTTCCACTAGATGGAGCCCATCCCATTACAGAGTGCAGTAACCTCACCTCCAGCTGTAACGCTGTGCTGTTCCACTAGATGGAGCTCATCCGATATTAGAGAGCAGTAACCTCACCTCCAGCTGTAACGCTCTGCTGTTCCACTAGATAGAGCCCATCCCATTATAGAGTGCAGTAACCTCACCTTCAGCTGTAATACTCTGCTGTTCCACTAGATGGAGCCCATCCCATTATAGAGTGCAGTAACCTCACCTGCAGCTGTAACGCTCTGCCATTCCACTAGATGGAGACCATCCCATTATAGAGTGCAGTAACCTCACCTCCAGCTGTAACGCTCTGCCGTTCCACTAGATGGAGCCCATCCCATTATAGAGTGCAGTAACCTCACCTTCAGCTGTAACGCTCTGCTTTTCCACTAGATGGAGCCCATCCCATTATAGAGTGCAGTAACCCCACCTTCAGCTGTAACGCTGTGCCGTTCCACTAGATAGAGCTCATCCCATTATAGAATGCAGTAACCTCACCTTCAGCTGTAACGCTCTGCCGTTCCACTAGATGGAGCTCATCCCATTATAGAGTGCAGTAACCTCACCTTCAGCTGTAATGCTCTGCCGTTCCACTAGATGGAGCTCATCCCATTATAGAGTGCAGTAACCTCACCTTCAGCTGTAACGCTCTGCCGTTCCACTAGATGGAGCCCATCCCATTATAGAGTGCAGTAACCTCACCTCCAGCTGTAACGCTCTGCTGTTCCACTAGATGGAGCCCATCCCATTATAGAGAGCAGTAACCTCACCTTCAGCTGTAACACTCTGCTGTTCCACTAGATGGAGCTCATCCCATTATAGAGTGCAGTAACCTCACCTTCAGCTGTAACGCTCTGCTGTTCCACTAGATGGAGCCCATCCCATTATAGAGTGCTGTAACCCAACCTTCAGCTGTAACGCTCTGCCGTTCCACTAGATGGAGCTCATCCCATTATTCAGTGCAGTAACCTCACCTTCAGCTGTAATACTCTGCTGTTCCACTAGATGGAGCCCATCCCATTATAGAGTGCAGTAACCTCACCTTCAGCTGTAACGCTCTGCCGTTCCACTAGATGGAGCCCATCCCATTATAGAGTGCAGTAACCTCACCTTCAGCTGTAACGCTCTGCTTTTCCACTAGATGGAGCCCATCCCATTATAGAGTGCAGTAACCTCACCTTCAGCTGTAACGCTGTGCTGTTCCACTAGATGGAGCCCATCCCATTATAGAGTGCAGTAACCTCACCTTCAGCTGTAACGCTCTGCTGTTCCACTAGATGGAGCCCATCCCATTATAGAGTGCAGTAACCTCACCTTCAGCTGTAATGCTCTGCCGTTCCACTAGATGGAGCCCATCCCATTATAGAGTGCAGTAACCTCACCTCCAGCTTTAACGCTCTGCTGTTCCACTAGATGGAGCCCATCCCATTATAGAGTGCAGTAACCTCACCTCCAGCTGTAACGCTGTGCTGTTCCACTAGATGGAGCCCATCCCATTATAGAGAGCAGTAACCTCACCTTCAGCTGTAACACTCTGCTGTTCCACTAGATGGAGCTCATCCCATTATAGAGTGCAGGAACTCACCTTCAGCTGTAACGCTGGGCTGTTCCACTAGATGGAGCTCATCCCATTATAGAGTGCAGTAACCTCACCTCCAGCTGTAACGCTGTGCTGTTCCACTAGATGGAGCCCATCCCATTATAGAGTGCAGTAACCTCACCTCCAGCTGTAACACTCTGCTGTTCCACTAGATGGAGCCCATCCCATTATAGAGAGCAGTAACCTCACCTTCAGCTGTAACGCTGTGCTGTTCCACTAGATGGAGCCCATCCCATTATAGAGAGCAGTAACCTCACCTCCAGCTGTAACACTCTGCTGTTCCACTAGATGGAGCCCATCCCATTATAGAGAGCAGTAACCTCACCTTCAGCTGTAACGCTGTGCTGTTCCACTAGATGGAGCCCATCCCATTATAGAGAGCAGTAACCTCACCTCCAGCTGTAACACTCTGCTGTTCCACTAGATGGAGCCCATCCCATTATAGAGAGCAGTAACCTCACCTTCAGCTGTAACGCTGTGCTGTTCCACTAGATGGAGCCCATCCCATTATAGAGTGCAGTAACCTCACCTCCAGCTGTAACGCTGTGCTGTTCCACTAGATGGAGCCCATCCCATTATAGAGTGCAGTAACCTCACCTCCAGCTGTAACGCTGTGCTGTTCCACTAGATGGAGCTCATCCCATTATAGAGTGCAGTAACCTCACCTTCAGCTGTAACACTCTGCTGTTCCACTAGATGGAGCCCATCCCATTACAGAGTGCAGTAACCCCACCTTCAGCCGTAACGCTCTGCTGTTCCACTAGATGGAGCTCATCCCATTATAGAGTGCAGTAACCTCACCTTCAGCTGTAACGCTGTGCTGTTCCACTAGATGGAGCCAATCCCATTATAGAGTACAGTAACCTCACCTTCAGCTGTAACGCTGTGCTGTTCCACTAGATGGAGCTCATCCCATTATAGAGTGCAGTAACCTCACCTTCAGCTGTAACGCTGTGCTGTTCCACTAGATGGAGCTCATCCCATTATAGAGTGCAGTAACCTCACCTTCAGCTGTAACACTCTGCTGTTCCACTAGATGGAGCCCATCCCATTACAGAGTGCAGTAACCCCACCTTCAGCTGTAACGCTCTGCTTTTCCACTAGATGGAGCCCATCCCATTACAGAGTGCAGTAACCCCACCTTCAGCTGTAACACTCTGCTGTTCCACTAGATGGAGCCCATCCCATTACAGAGTGCAGTAACCCCACCTTCAGCTGTAACACTCTGCTGTTCCACTAGATGGAGCCCATCCCATTACTGAGTGCAGTAACCCCATTTTCAGCTGTAACACTCTGCTGTTCCACTAGATGGAGCCCATCCCATTACAGAGTGCAGTAACCCCACCTTCAGCTGTAACACTCTGCTGTTCCACTAGATGGAGCCCATCCCATTATAGAGTGCAGTAACCCCACCTTCAGCTGTAACACTCTGCTGTTCCACTAGATGGAGCCCATCCCATTACTGAGTGCAGTAACCCCATTTTCAGCTGTAACACTCTGCTGTTCCACTAGATGGAGCCCATCCCATTACAGAGTGCAATAACCCCACCTTCAGCTGTAACACTCTGCTGTTCCACTAGATGGAGCCCATCCCATTACAGAGTGCAGTAACCCCACCTTCAGCTGTAACACTCTGCTGTTCCACTAGATGGAGCCCATCCCATTATAGAGTGCAGTAACCCAACCTTCAGTGTGTAATTACTGCCAATTACCTAAACCCTGCCCATCCCCCCTACAAGCTCCACCTCTTTCGATCTCATAGCCATAACTGCCTGTTGGTGGCGCTGTTGGCAGATAATATGACGGCAGTGACCCAGCCTATTTGTGTCTGTACAACTCCCAGCTGCCCCCGTCCATGCCCTGTGGCCCCCGGGGGCCCGACCTGATTATCCCCAGCCACTTGGCAGTTCAGCGGAGCTGCAGGGAGTTGTAGGTACAACTGTATGGCACCTATAGAAACCTGTAATGACTTACCTTATTATCCCGGGGGGGGTCACGGATACCTGTGTGGGTGACCCAAGGGTGGCCAACTACTGCACCCCCCAATACGGCTCTGTACCCCAGGCATATACAGATTCCGAGTTCCAACACTGACCCAATACCCCTAGTGCCCACTTGGTGGTGCTGTGACCCCCCCCAGAGGGACCTTTTATATTACATATAGTGAGGGGAAGGGGGTCGCGTCGCCATGGTTACCACCTACAGCCCATTCATATTGAGATTGAGTTTGTGTCGCTGGCGCTGCCTCCGCTCTCCATTCATTTCCCTAAACAGGAGAATTAGATTTTCATTCATCATGTTTCCCTTTAAAAAAGAAGCCAATCCAATGAGAAGTCATAATGAATGGGTTAATCATGGTCTGTCAGCTCTTGGGCTCCAGAGAGATACCATAAAGCTATGGCACATAGGGATTCCCCTGTACTAAGCACAATTCAGCAGGAACAGCCCCCTAAGTTTGCTCATAGCCTGTACAGAGAGATACCATAAAACTATGGCACATAGGGATTCCCCTGTACTAAGCACAATTCAGCAGGAACAGCCCCTAAGTTTGCCCATAGCCTGTACAGAGAGATACCATAAAACTATGGCACATAGGGATTCCCCTGTACTAAGCACAATTCAGCAGGAACAGCCCCCTAAGTTTGCCCATAGCCTGTACAGAGAGATACCATAAAACTATGACACATAGGAATTCCCCTGTACTAAGCACAATTCAGCAGGAACAGCCCCCTAAGTTTGCCCATAGCCTGTACAGAGAGATACCATAAAACTATGGCACATAGGGATTCCCCTGTACTAAGCACAATTCAGCAGGAACAGCCCCCTAAGTTTGCTCATAGCCTGTACAGAGAGATACCATAAAACTATGGCACATAGGGATTCCCCTGTACTAAGCACAATTCAGCAGGAACAGCCCCCTAAGTTTGCTCATAGCCTGTACAGAGAGATACCATAAAACTATGGCACATAGGGATTCCCCTGTACTAAGCACAATTCAGCAGGAACACCCCCTAAGTTTGCTCATAGCCTGTACAGAGAGATACCATAAAACTATGGCACATAGGGATTCCCCTGTACTAAGCACAATTCAGCAGGAACAGCCTACAGCCACTGCCCGTCCGTACCAGACCATCCCAGGGCCCCGGTTAATGGGTGGAAGTGACATTTAGACATAACTGCCGGTTGCCATTTATTTTGTAATCTTTAATTCCTGTAAATCAGTTCTAGTGACGCAGACTGACTGTTACACACACAGATCACAGTTTTTTTGTGTTTTGTTTTCGTAAAGACCAAACGCCGTCTCCATTTTGAGTCCAACCCGCAGGACAGGCCTGGGTAAGGCAGCGGGACGGGCGCACAAGCAGAATATCGGCCCGAGTCTCCCTGTCCCCCAGTTTGTACACAATGAAACCGAAGAGCATTCTACATGGTGAGAACTCGCAGTGCGGCCCGGGGGTCTCTCCTGTTGGGGGGGTTTATTGGGTATAATATTGGCCAATTATATTACATCCTACTGTAATCAGAGCTCTCATTAGGGGCAACAGGCTGGGGTAACTACTAGCATTTGTACCCTCTGTATGAGCAGCACATTGGCCCTTACACTGGGATAGTAGCCTCTGGGTATAGTAGGGAGAGATGGTGCCTATAGTAGCAGTGGGGGGATAATAGCCTCTGGGAAGGGACTGGGGCTGTGGGATAGCAGGTATAGTAGGGAGAGATGGTGCCTATAGTAGCAGTGGGGGGATAATAGCCTCTGGGAAGGGACTGGGGCTGTGGGATAGCAGGTATAGTAGGGAGAGATGGTGCCTATAGTAGCAGTGGGGGGATAATAGCCTCTGGGAAGGGACTGGGGCTGTGGGATAGCAGGTATAGTAGGGAGAGATGGTGCCTATAGTAGCAGTGGGGGGATAATAGCCTCTGGGAAGGGACTGGGGCTGTGGGATAGCAGGTATAGTAGGGAGAGATGGTGCCTATAGTAGCAGTGGGGGGATAATAGCCTCTGGGAAGGGACTGGGGCTGTGGGATAGCAGGTATAGTAGGGAGAGATGGTGCCTATAGTAGCAGTGGGGGATAATAGCCTCTGGGAAGGGACTGGGGCTGTGGGATAGCAGGTATAGTAGGGAGAGATGGTGCCTATAGTAGCAGTGGGGGATAATAGCCTCTGGGAAGGGACTGGGGCTGTGGATAGCAGGTATAGTAGGGAGAGATGGTGCCTATAGTAGCAGTGGGAGGATAATAGCCTCTGGGAAGGGACTGGGGCTGTGGGATAGCAGGTATAGTAGGGAGAGATGGTGCCTATAGTAGCAGTGGGGGGATAATAGCCTCTGGGAAGGGACTGGGGCTGTGGGATAGCAGGTATAGTAGGGAGAGATGGTGCCTATAGTAGCAGTGGGGGATAATAGCCTCTGGGAAGGGACTGGGGCTGAGGGATAGCAGGTATAGTAGGGAGAGATGGTGCCTATAGTAGCAGTGGGAGGATAATAGCCTCTGGGAAGGGACTGGGGCTGTGGGATAGCAGGTATAGTAGGGAGAGATGGTGCCTATAGTAGCAGTGGGGGGATAATAGCCTCTGGGAAGGGACTGGGGCTGTGGGATAGCAGGTATAGTAGGGAGAGATGGTGCCTATAGTAGCGGTGGGGGGATAATAGCCTCTGGGAAGGGACTGGGGCTGTGGGATAGCAGGTATAGTAGGGAGAGATGGTGCCTATAGTAGCAGTGGGGGGATAATAGCCTCTGGGAAGGGACTGGGGCTGTGGGATAGCAGGTATAGTAGGGAGAGATGGTGCCTATAGTAGCAGTGGGGGGATAATAGCCTCTGGGAAGGGACTGGGGCTGTGGGATAGCAGGTATAGTAGGGAGAGATGGTGCCTATAGTAGCAGTGGGGGGATAATAGCCTCTGGGAAGGGACTGGGGCTGTGGGATAGCAGGTATAGTAGGGAGAGATGGTGCCTATAGTAGCAGTGGGGGGAAAATAGCCTCTGGGAAGGGATTGGGGCTGTGGGATAGCAGGTACAGTAGGGAGAGATGGTGCCTATAGTAGCAGTGGGGGGATAATAGCCTCTGGGCAAATGCTGTTGGGATGCTGCGCTGAAGACAAAGCAGTAGTATCAGTACTAATGGGCCCATAGGACCCCTTGTTACCCCCACCTGTGCTACAGTAAGGAGAGCTCTGGGCAGAAGGTTGGACTGAGCATGTGCAATGGAGGCCGCTTTATCATAATCAGAATGAACATTACATGAGAGCTACATGGAGTCCCAGTCCCCCCCCCCCCCCCCCGTTCCATCTTGTTCTTCTGAGTGATGGGGGGGGGTTCAAGTATGTTGGCCTTAGGGCACAGAGAGGAAGCGGGGGGGTAAAGCTCTGGTCTCTCAGCAGACAAAGCAACGGAATAAATAAAAGAGAACACTGCCCGGTGAGGGAATAGAGTCTGGGGGGGGGGTCCCCCAATGTCGGTAGAACAGTAACCAATCTCCAGTCTCCGGGCGTCACTCCGCCGTGTGGTTTCCTTATGGGGCCACATTGGAACGAATGAGATGGGTGAGGGGGGAGGATGTCCTTATGCCCCGCCCTACATCACTTATTGGTCCGTCTCCGGCGGGATGAGCCCCCGGGGGGGCGGGGTAATGTTTTTAACACACCGTTCCGTTTTCAGGCCTGGACTTAGGGCAGTTGGTCCTCAGGACGGGTTGCACGGAAGGAGCCAAAGTGCAGAAGAATCCTGAGATTAACGTCAGGCCCAAGCCCCCCCAGGCACAGAACATGGACCACCCGTAGCCGTGGCTGATGTCATCGGGCAGACTGTATAGGAAGCGGGGGTACCGGGACAGCTCGAAGTTAATCCCCGCCACACACGTGCACAGTGATATGATACAGAACGTACCTGGGGGGGGGGCAAAAACAGGGTTAGTGATTGGCCAGGGAAACGGGGGGGTCTGAGTATCACTCATGTATTATAAGGAATAATGTACCCCCTACTGTAAATGATAAGGATATTAGCAGTCACTGAGGGGTTCTGTGCCCCCCATATAAAGGCACAAGGCTGCAGGCTGAGTTATACAGGGAACTCTGAGTATCACTCATGTATAATAAGGATAATGTACCCCCTACTGTAAATGATAAGGATATTAGCAGTCACTGAGGGGTTCTGTGCCCCCCATATAAAGGCACAAGGCTGCAGGCTGAGTTATACAGGGAACTCTGAGTATCACTCATGTATTATAAGGGATAATGTACCCCCTACTGTAAATGATAAGGATATTAGCAGTCACTGAGGGGTTCTGTGCCCCCCATATAAAGGCACAAGGCTGCAGGCTGAGTTATACAGGGAACCCTGAGTATCACTCATGTATTATAAGGGATACTGTACCCCCTACTGTAAATGATAAGGATATTAGCAGTCACTGAGGGGTTCTGTGCCCCCCATATAAAGGCACAAGGCTGCAGGCTGAGTTATACAGGGAACTCTGAGTATCACTCATGTATTATAAGGGATAATGTACCCCCTACTGTAAATGATAAGGATATTAGCAGTCACTGAGGGGTTCTGTGCCCCCCATATAAAGGCACAAGGCTGCAGGCTGAGTTATACAGGGAACTCTGAGTATCACTCATGTATTATAAGGGATAATGTACCCCCTACTGTAAATGATAAGGATATTAGCAGTCACTGAGGGGTTCTGTGCCCCCCATATAAAGGCACAAGGCTGCAGGCTGAGTTATACAGGGAACTCTGAGTATCACTCATGTATTATAAGGGATACTGTACCCCCTACTGTAAATTATAAGGATATTAGCAGTCACTGAGGGGTTCTGTGCCCCCCATATAAAGGCACAAGGCTGCAGGCTGAGTTATACAGGGAACTCTGAGTATCACTCATGTATTATAAGGGATAATGTACCCCCTGCTGTAAATGATAAGGATATTAGCAGTCACTGAGGGGTTCTGTGCCCATATAAAGGCACAAGGCTGCAGGCTGAGTTATACAGGGAACTCTGAGTATCACTCATGTAATATAAGGGATAATGTACCCCCTACTGTAAATGATAAGGATATTAGCAGTCACTGAGGGGTTCTTGTGCCCCCCATATAAAGGCACAAGGCTGCAGGCTGAGTTATACAGGGAACGCTGAGTATCACTCATGTATTATAAGGGATAATGTACCCCCTACTGTAAATGATAAGGATATTAGCAGTCACTGAGGGGTTCTGTGCCCATATAAAGGCACAAGGCTGCAGGCTGAGTTATACAGGGAACTCTGAGTATCACTCATGTATTATAAGGGATAATGTACCCCCTACTGTAAATGATAAGGATATTAGCAGTCAATGAGGGGTTCTGTGCCCATATGAAGGCACAAGGCTGCAGGCTGAGTTATACAGGGAACTCTGAGTATCACTCATGTATTATAAGGGATAATGTACCCCCTACTGTAAATGATAAGGATATTAGCAGTCACTGAGGGGTTCTGTGCCCCCCATATAAAGGCACAAGGCTGCAGGCTGAGTTATACAGGGAACTCTGAGTATCACTCATGTATTATAAGGGATAATGTACCCCCTACTGTAAATGATAAGGATATTAGCAGTCACTGAGGGGTTCTGTGCCCATATAAAGGCACAAGGCTGCAGGCTGAGTTATACAGGGAACTCTGAGTATCACTCATGTATTATAAGGGATAATGTACCCCCTACTGTAAATGATAAGGATATTAGCAGTCACTGAGGGGTTCTGTGCCCCCCATATAAAGGCACAAGGCTGCAGGCTGAGTTATACAGGGAACTCTGAGTATCACTCATGTATTATAAGGGATAATGTACCCCCTACTGTAAATGATAAGGATATTAGCAGTCACTGAGGGGTTCTGTGCCCATATAAAGGCACAAGGCTGCAGGCTGAGTTATACAGGGAACTCTGAGTATCACTCATGTATTATAAGGGATAATGTACCCCCTACTGTAAATGATAAGGATATTAGCAGTCAATGAGGGGTTCTGTGCCCATATAAAGGCACAAGGCTGCAGGCTGAGTTATACAGGGAACTCTGAGTATCACTCATGTATTATAAGGGATAATGTACCCCCTACTGTAAATGATAAGGATATTAGCAGTCACTGAGGGGTTCTGTGCCCCCCATATAAAGGCACAAGGCTGCAGGCTGAGTTATACAGGGAACTCTGAGTATCACTCATGTATTATAAGGGGTAATGTACCCCCTACTGTAAATGATAAGGATATTAGCAGTCACTGAGGGGTTCTGTGCCCATATAAAGGGCAGGGAGGGGTATCAGTAATACACAATATATATATATATAAGAGACAAGTTACCTCCCATGAGGAAGAGCAGGCCGGCTACATACTGCATGAGGCCCCGGTCCCAGCAGCACCCCAGCACCCCGATGATCCAACCGAAGAGAATGATGGCTACTGCCATTCCCATAAACCCGGCCGTCATCCGACGCAGATCTGCAGAGATATAAAGGGAACGGGGAGAGGTGTCAGCGATAAGGTCACAAAGCAAAGTCGCTCAACAACCGAGAACAATGGAGTTTTGTGCGAGGAGGAAACTGCGTCAGCGTCGCCTTTGTACGGGGAAAACAAAGAGTTAACTGATTTTATATTCATCCCTTAATATTTTACAATTGAAAAATAAGGAATAATATTGCCCTGGGGGGGGGGGTTATCTAGTTATCTAAATGAGGACTGTCCAACCAATAGCTTTACAGGAACGGCCTTTGGCTATTGGCTATTCAAGTAGAACAAAACTTAAAGAATGAACCAGAGTAACACTGACAGTGTAAGTGCCCCCGTCCTGCCCTACTGCCCCCGTCCTGCCCTACTGCCCCATCCTGCCCTACTGCCCCTGTCCTGCCCTACTGCCCCCATCCTGCCCTACTGCCCCCGTCCTGCCCTACTGCCCCCGTCCTGCCCTACTGCCACCCGTCCACTGCCCTACTGCCCACCGTTCCTGCCCTACTGCCCCCCATCTTGCCCCTACTGTCCCCATCTTGCCTTACTGTCCTCCATCTTGTCCTACTGTCCCCATCTTGCCCCTACTGTCTCCCATTCTGGTCCTACTCGTTCCCCATCTTGCCCTACTGTCTCCATCTTGCCCTACTGTCATCCATCTTGCCCTACTGTCCCCATCTAGCCCTACTGTCCCCATCTTGTCCTACTGTCCCCATCTTGCCCTTACTGTCTCCATCTTGGCCCTAACTGTCCCCATCTTGCCCACTGTCCCCCATCTTGCCCTACTGTCCCCATCTTGCACCTACTGTCTCCAATCTTGCCCTACTGTCCCCATCTTGCCCCTACTGTCCCCAATCTTGCCCTACTGTCCCATCTTGCCCTACTGTCCCATCTTGCCCTACTGTCCCCATCTTGCCCTACTGTCTCCATCTTGCCCTACTGTCCCCATCTTCGCCCTACTGTCCCCTCTTGTCCTACCTGTCCCCATCTTGCCTACTGTCTCCATTTCCTACTGTCTCCATCTTGCCCTACTGTCCCCATCTTGCCCTACTGTCCCCATCTTGCCTTACTGACCCCATCTGCCCTACTGTCCCATCTTGCCCTACTGTCCCCATCTTGCCCTACTGTCCCACTGCCTTCTGACCCCATTCTTGCCCTACTGTCTCCATCTTGCCCTACTGTCCCCATCTATGCCCTTACTGTCCCCATCTTTGCCTTACTGCCCCATCTTGCCCTACTGTCCCATCTTGCCCTACTGTCTCCATCTTGCCCTACTGTCCCCATCTTGCCCTACTGTCTCCATCTTGCCCTACTGTCCCCATCTTGCCCTACTGTCCCCATCTTGCCTTACTGTCCCCATCTTGCCCTACTGTCCCCATCTTGTCCTACTGTCCCCATCTTGCCCCTACTGTCCCCATCTTGCCTTACTGTCCCCATCTTGCCCTTACTGTCCCCATCTTGCCCTACTGTCCCCATCTTGCCCTACTGTCCCCATCTTTGCCTTTACTGTCCCCATCTTGCCCTACTGTCCCCATCTTGCCTTACTGTCCCCATCTTGCCCTACTGTCCCCATCTTGTCCTACTGTCCCCATCTTGCCTTACTGTCCCCATCATGTCCTTTACTGTCCCCATCTTTATCTCTCTTCTTT